>NC_068417.1:893314-915814 GCF_023724105.1 Carassius gibelio | reverse complement strand
GCTTTATAGGTTTGCTCGTTCTTTCTGTTTATTTCTGTTTACAGTCAATCTGACCATTACTGTATTACGTTTCAAATATTTCTACTGTATAGTTTTGGAGAAAAATAAAGCCAAAATCAACCACCAAGCATCTAAGTGCTTAAGCACTTTACATCATTTCCTATTTTCAAACACTCATAAAAATCTTTGCTTTATAGGTTTGCTCGTTCTTTCTGTTTATTTCTGTTAACAGTCAATCTGACCATTACTCTATCAAGTTTCAAATATTTCTACTGTATAGTTTTGGAGAAAACTAAAGCCAAAATCAACCTCAAGCATCTAAGTGCATACACACTTTACATAATTTCCTATTTTCAAACACTCATAAAAATCTTTGCTTTATAGGTTTGCTCATTCTTTCAGTTTATTTCTGTTTACAGTCAATCTGTCCATTACTGTATTAAGTTTCAAATATTTCTACTGTATAGTTTTGGAGAAAACTGAAGCCAAAATCAACCCCAAGCATCGAAGTGCATAAGCACTTTACATCATGTGCCATTTTCAAGCACTCATAAAAATCTTTGCTTTATAGGTTTGCTCACTCTTTCAGTTTATTTTTGTTTACAGTCAATCTGACCATTACTGTATTAAGTTTCAAATATTTCTACTGTATAGTTTTGGAGAAAACTGAAGCCAAAATCAACCCCAAGCATCTAAGTGCATAAGCACTTTACATCATGTGCCATTTTCAAGCACTCATAAAAATCTTTGCTTTATAGGTTTGCTCGTTCTTTCAGTTTATTTCTGTTTACAGTCAATCTGACCATTACTGTATTAGGTTTCAAATATTTCTACTGTATAGTTTTGGAGAAAACTAAAGCCAAATTCAACCTCAAGCATCTAAGTGCATAAGCACTTTACATCATGTGCCATTTTCAAGCACTCATAAAAATCTTTGCTTTATAGGTTTGCTCGTTCTTTCAGTTTATTTCTGTTTACAGTCAATCTGTCCATTACTGTATTAAGTTTCAAATATTTCTACTGTATAGTTTTGGAGAAAAATAAAGCCAAAATCAACCACCAAGCATCGAAGTGCATAAGCACTTTACATCATTTCCTATTTTCAAGCACTCATAAAAACCTTTGCTTTATAGGTTTGCTCGTTCTTTCAGTTTATGTCTGTTTACAGTCAATCTGACCATTACTGTATTAGGTTTCAAATATTTCTACTGTATAGTTTTGGAGAAAACTAAAGCCAAATTCAACCTCAAGCATCTAAGTGCATACGCACTTTACATAATTTCCTATTTTCAAACACTCATAAAAATCTTTGCTTTATAGGTTTGCTCACTCTTTCAGTTTATTTTTGTTTACAGTCAATCTGACCATTACTGTATTAGGTTCCAAATATTTCTACTGTATAGTTTTGGAGAAAACTAAAGCCAAATTCAACCCCAAGCATCTAAGTGCATAAGCACTTTGCATCATGTGCCATTTTCAAGCACTCATAAAAATCTTTGCTTTATAGGTTTGCTCACTCTTTCAGTTTATTTTTGTTTACAGTCAATCTGACCATTACTGTATTAGGTTCCAAATATTTCTACTGTATAGTTTTGGAGAAAACTAAAGCCAAATTCAACCCCAAGCATCTAAGTGCATAAGCACTTTGCATCATGTCCCATTTTCAACCACTCATAAAAATCTTTGCTTTATAGGTTTGCTCGTTCTTTCTGTTTATTTCTGTTTACAGTCAATCTGTCCATTACTGTTTTCATTTTTAAATAATTCTACTGTATAGTTTTGGAGAAAACTAAAGCCAAAATCAACCTCAAGCATCTAAGTGCATACGCACTTTACATAATTTCCTATTTTCAAACACTCATAAAAATCTTTGCTTTATAGGTTTGCTCATTCTTTCAGTTTATTTTTGTTTACAGTCAATCTGACCATTACTGTATTCATTTTTAAATAATTCTACTGTATAGTTTTGGAGAAAACTAAAGCCAAATTCAACTCCAAGCATATAAGTGCATAAGCACTTTACATCATGTCCCATTTTCAAGCACTCATAAAAATCTTTGCTTTATAGGTTTGCTTGTTTTATCAGTTTATTTATGTTTACAGTCAATCTGACCATTACTGTATTCATTTTTAAATAATTCTACTGTATAGTTTTGGAGAAAACTAAAGACAAAATCAACCCCAAGCATCGAAGTGCATAAGCACTTTACATCATGTCCCATTTTCAAGCACTCATAAAAATCTTTGCTTTATAGGTTTGCTCGTTCTTTCAGTTTATTTATGTTTACAGTCAATCTGTCCATTACTGTATTAAGTTTCAAATATTTCTACTGTATAGTTTTGGAGAAAACTGAAGACAAAATCAACCCCAAGCATCGAAGTGCATAAGCACTTTACATCATGTCCCATTTTCAAGCACTCATAAAAACCTTTGCTTTATAGGTTTGCTCGTTCTTTCAGTTTATTTCTGTTTACAGTCAATCTGACCATTACTGTATTAGGTTTCAAATATTTCTACTGTATAGTTTTGGAGAAAACTGAAGCCAAAATCAACCCCAAGCATCTAAGTGCATAAGCACTTTACATCATGTGCCATTTTCAAGCACTCATAAAAATCTTTGCTTTATAGGTTTGCTCACTCTTTCAGTTTATTTTTGTTTACAGTCAATCTGACCATTACTGTATTAGGTTCCAAATATTTCTACTGTATAGTTTTGGAGAAAACTAAAGCCAAAGTCAACCCCAAGCATCTAAGTGCATAAGCACTTAACATCATGTGCCATTTTCAAGCACTCATAAAAATCTTTGCTTTATAGGTTTGCTCACTCTTTCAGTTTATTTTTGTTTACAGTCAATCTGACCATTACTGTATTAAGTTTCAAATAATTCTACTGTATAGTTTTGGAGAAAACTAAAGCCAAAATCAACTCCAAGCATCTAAGTGCATAAGCACTTTACATCATGTGCCATTTTCAAGCACTCATAAAAATCTTTGTTTTATAGGTTTGTTCACTCTTTCAGTTTATTTCTGTTTACAGTCAATCTGACCATTACTGTATGAAGTTTCAAATATTTCTACTGTATAGTTTTGGAGAAAACTAAAACCAAATTCACCCCAAGCATTTAAGTGCATAAGCACTTTACATCATGTCCCATGTTCAAGCACTCATAAAAATCTTTGTTTTATAGGTTTGCTCGTTCTTTCTGTTTATTTCTGTTTACAGTCAATCTGACCATTACTGTATGAAGTTTCAAATATTTCTACTGTATAGTTTTGGAGAAAACTAAAACCAAATTCACCCCAAGCATCTACAGTAAGTACATAAACACTTATCCAGTTCCTTTTCAGGAACTCGAGCTGCGTCGTAGCGCTTTGGGGAAAGTCCCTGACGAGACCTACTCTGAATATCGTGTGCAATCTTGTCCAATGGACGGGCGTGGCGTCACGGAGCGGGGTGACGTAGCGACCAGGAAGCTATATAAGCACGTGCCGTGCAGCTGGCTTCAGCTTCAGCAAGCGCTCTGTGTGTGCATGTCAAAAGTCTGTCCCGTTGGTCCTATTTATTGTTGTCTGTCCCTAGCCATTAAAACATCGCTAAACAGCTCAATATGCCTAAAGCAAAGCAAAAGACCAAACATATAAAGGGCGATTCCAAGCCACATTACAGATTGTTTGTTCCTCCCTGCCCTCGCTACATTACGAGCGGGGATACACACAGTCTGTGCGTGTCTTGCCTGGGACCGAAGCATGTTGAGTCGGCTCTCGAGGGGGCCGACTGTCCGCATTGCGAGCGATTGCCAATGCGGACGCTTCGATCCCGGAGGGCTCTCTTCGAGGAGGGAGCCTTCACCAGCGTTCCTCGCGATAAATTAAAAATCGAATCGTGGAAGCACCCATATTCTACCCGCCTCTTTGGCCCCGATTCACTATACTATGGCAACGTGATGGGGCTGGGAGAGCACGGTTATAGAACGATGCCACGGGTCGAACAGACGCTCGCGGGCTATCTGTCACCCGGCTCGGCATCGTCCCTAAAGGCTCCGGGGTTGCCCACTAAGCCGCTGCGAGTTACATCATCGCTTGTGGGCAAGGGTTATGTGGCAGCAGGTCAGGCTGGGGCTTGCCTTCATACTATGGCAGTCCTACAAGCTTATCAGGCCGACCTGCTGGGAGATGTCGATGAGGGAGAGGGGATTAAGTCTGAAGATATTGAAGAACTCAGAAAGACCGCTGATCTCTCCCTCCGCGCCACTAAAGAGACCGCTCGCACGATTGGACGGTCTATGGCAGCCTTAGTGGCCGCGGAGAGGCATTTGTGGCTGACCCTGTCGGAGATAAAAGAAAGAGACAGGGTCTGCCTTCTGGACGCCCCGCTTCAAGCCTCGGGCCTGTTTCGCGACACAGTCGACACAGTCAACACTGTCGTCGACAGGTTCCAGGAGGCACGCAAACAGGCGGCGGCATTCCAGAATTTCCTCCCTCGTCGCTCTCGTGGTGCATCTGGGAGATCACCACGCCACATACCAGCTCCTCATACCGGGAAGCGCAAAAACAGAGTGTCGCCGCTCGGGTTCCCCCACGACGGGACCGAGGGCCTCAGCGATGCCCTGAGTCGGGGACTTCCAAAGTAAAAAGGCCAGATTTAAGAACAGTCATCGAGGCCCGGAAGTCCTCGACGAAAAGATCCTGACGCCAGGGTCCAGAGGGTAGCCCCTACTGGGGTAGAGCGCGGTCCACCTCAGTGCCCTCAGGAGGTCGGTCTGCCAACCCTGCCAGAGTTTCGGGGCGCAGCGGCCTCCAGCGAGCACTACTCCCAGTTATTTCCGCCCGTGAGCGCAGCGGAGCTGGGATGCTCGCCGCCCCTTCGGGGGCCTCTTACACCAGAGGTCAGTCTTGAGAGACTGATTGCCTTAGTAGATTATTTAGCAGCGTGGAAGCTACTGCCAAATGTATCTCATTGGGTCCTGCGTACAATAGAAAAAGGCTATTGCATTCAGTTCGGTCATCCACCACCGAAGTTCAACGGGGTTACACCGACTGTGGTCGGCCCCCGGCAGGCTCTGGTTATGGAACAAGAAGTGAATATCCTATTAAGGAAGGAGGCCATCGAGGTGGTCCCTCCTCTAGACAGGGAATCCGGATTTTACAGCCGGTATTTCATAGTTCCAAAGAAGGATGGGGGGTTGCGTCCGATCTTAGACTTACGTCACCTGAACCGCTCAGTTATGTCACTGAAGTTCAAAATGCTCACTGTCAAGCAGGTTGTAGCTCAAATCAGATCCGAGGACTGGTTTGTCACAATAGATCTCAAAGACGCATACTTCCACATATCCATCCTTCCACAACACAGGAAATTTCTGAGGTTCGCTTTCGGGGGCAAAGCTTATCAATATCGAGTACTTCCCTTCGGCCTTGCACTCTCACCCCGCACGTTCACGAAATGTGTAGATGCGGCTCTGGTATCCCTCCGTATGCAGGGCATCCGCATTCTAAATTATATAGACGATTGGTTGATCCTAGCTCAATCAGAGCAGATGGCGGTTCGACATCGAGATGTCGTTCTCGCACACATGGGGGAGCTGGGTTTGAGACTAAATGCCAAGAAGAGTGTACTTTCTCCAGTTCAGAGAACCACCTATCTAGGCGTAGTGTGGGATTTGACCACGATGCAGGCACGTCAAAGAGTCAAAGAGTCAAAGAAGGCCAGTCACTCACTGTCAAACAATTCCAGAGATTGTTAGGGCTGATGGCAGCTGCGTCCAACGTGATACCTTTTGGCCTGCTGCACATGAGACCCCTACAGTGGTGGCTCAAGTCCAAGGGCTTTTCCCCGAGGGGAAATCCACTTCGAGTTATCAAGGTCATGCGGCGATGCCTTCGTGCCTTAGACATGTGGAAGAAACCTTGGTTCTTGAATCAGCGCCCGGTGCTGGGATCTCTTCGTCGCCGTGTAACACTAGCGACAGACACGTCCCTCACCGGTTGGGGTGAGGTCATGAGTGGCCACCCTGCCCGCGGTCTGTGGAGTGGTCGCCATCTGACATGGCACATCAATTGCCTAGAGATGTTAGCAGTCTATCGAGCATTAAAATATTTCCTCCCAGACCTGAGAGGTCACCATGTGTTGGTGCGCACCGACAACACATCAGTGGTCTCTTATATCAATCACCAGGGGGGTCTGCGCTCACGCCCCTTGTACAAGCTGGCATACATACTGTCGAGGCAGTGGCCGAGGCCCGGGGAATGGATGCTTCACCCCGAGGTGGTGAAGCAGATATGGAGAGTGTTCGGCAAAGCTCAGGTGGACCTCTTTGCGACTCAAGAGACATCGCAATGTCCCCTCTGGTTCTCTCTAGTTCATCCAGCTCCTCTGGGACTGGACGCTATGGTACAGACCTGGCCGAGGCTTCATCTGTACGCATTTCCCCCTATCACTCTGCTCCCGGGAGTTCTGGCGAGAGTACGCCTGGACGGGGTCCGTCTTCTATTAGTAGCCCCGTTCTGGCCGGGCCGAATATGGTTCTCAGATCTAGTCTCACTCCTCGACGGCTCTCCGTGGGAGATACCGATCAGGAAAGACCTACTCTCACAGGCGCAGGGCACGATAATTCACCCTCGCCCGGAGGTGTTCAAGCTGTGGGTGTGGCCCCTGAGGGGGCACAACTGTTAGCAGCTGGTCTCTCAACCGAGGTTGTTGAGACCCTCCTCCAGTCCAGAGCTCCCTCTACGAGGAAATTGTACGCCCTGAAGTGGAAACTTTTCACTTCATGGTGCAGAGATCGCCACCTTGACCCTGTTAACTGCCCAGTTGGTACAGTTCTGGAGCTAGGATCTCTGCGGGGTTATCCCACTCCACCTTAAAGGTGTACGTGGCGGCCATAGCTGCTTTCCATGTCCCTTTCAATGATCAGTCAGTGGGTAGACACCCCCTAGTTACACGTTTCCTCCGCGGTGTGCTGAGGCTAAGACCTCCAGTACGGTCCCGTGTTCCCCCCTGGGATTTGGTTGTGGTTCTAGAGGCTCTCTGTAAAGCTCCATTCGAGCCAATACAAGATATCTCAGATAGACATCTGACACTTAAAACTGCCCTGTTACTGGCAATCACCTCACTAAAAAGAGTTGGAGATCTCCAGGCCCTCTCGGTGGCCCCTACTTATCTAGACTTTGCCCCTGGTATGGCCAAAGCATTCTTATACCCTCGAGCGGGTTATGTTCCAAAGGTTCCCTCTGTAACACCACAACCTATCGTACTGCAGGCCTTTTGTCCTCCTCCCTTTCGGGAGCCAGACCAAGAGAAGCTAAACTGTATGTGTCCAGTGCGAGCACGCATACGTCCACAGAGCTGCCCTGTGGAGAAAATCCGACCAATTGCTTGTTTGCTATGGTCCTACTAACAAGGGTTCTCCTGCCACCAAGCAGACCCTTAGTCGTTGGATAGTCGAGGCTATCAACGTCTCTTATGAGTCCTCTGGTCTTCCCCCTCCTTTGGGGGCCAAGGCTCACTCTACTCGGGGTATGGCGGCTTCCAAGGCCTTCTTAGCAGGTGTGTCCCTCTTGGACATCTGCAATGCTGTGGGGTGGTCCACGCCCTCTACATTTGTCAGATTCTACAATCTTGATATGCGAGCCGCTCCGGGCTCTTCTGTTCTCTCGCCTTAGCTGTGCTCTACGGATACACACTAGGCAGGGATTTGGTAGTCTGGCAGCGTGGGCACATCGTTCCCCAAAGCGCTTCGACGCAGCTCGAGTTCCTGAAAAGGAACGCCTCAAGGTTACGTATGTAACCCTAGTTCCTTGAAGGAACGAGACGCTGCGGCGCAGAGCCATACTCCCGGCACCCCTGCCGGCGCTTGCTTCCCTACTCGAAGCTGAAGCCAGCTGCACGGCACGTGCTTATATAGCTTCCTGGTCGCTACGTCACCCCGCTCCGTGACGTCACGCCCGTCCATTGGACAAGATTGCACACGATATTCAGAGTCGGTCTCGTCAGGGACTTTCCCCAAAGTGGTTCAACGCAGCGTCTCGTTCCTTCAAGGAACTAGGGTTACATACGTAACCTTGAGGCGTTTTCAAGCACTAATAAAAATCTTTGCTTTATAGGTTTGCTCGTTCTTTCAGTGGATTCCTATCCACAGTTAGTCTGACCATTAATGTATTAATTTTCAAATATTTTTACTCTATAGTTTTGGAAAACATAAATGGCAAAATCATGCCAAAATCAAAGTGTATTCTAGCTGTTGCACCATTACCCATTTTCAAACACTCATAAAAATCTTTGCTTTATAGGTTTGCTCATTCTTTCAGTGGATTCCTATTAACAGTCACTCTGACCGTTAATGTTTTAATTTTCAAATGTTTCTACTGTATAGTTTTGGAGAAACCTAAAGCCAAAGTCATCCCAAGCATCTAAGTGCATAAGCACTTTACACCATATCCAATATTCAAGCATTAATAAAAATCTTTGCTTTATAAGTTTACTCATTCTTTTAGTTTATTCCTATTCACAGTCACTCTGACTATTACCCTTTTTCAAACACTCATAAAATTATTTCCTTTATAGGTTAGCTCGTTCTGTCAGTTTATTTTTGTTCACAGTCACCCTGTGTAATGGACTGACAGAGACATGAGAAGTGCAGATCTATATGCAAGCTTTCTTTCCCTGACATGATCTAAACACAGACACAGAATGGCTTGCTATTGCTGGGAGAGGGATGTGCGCAGAACAATACTCGACAGTGTGTGAGGGAAAGTTCAATTCTTATAAAGTTCATATTCATGACCCATTCACATTTTTGTAACCATAGAAGCTGATAATGTTTATAATCCTTTTGAGAAATTGTTATTTGCTTAGTTACTCACCAATACTGTAGTTTCTTAGTTCTATGATTTTTATAGACATTTTAGTTTGGTCTTAAACTGGCAGCTGTTGTGTTCTAGATTGTGCCTGCAAAGTAATTTTTGTTCCTTTTTTGTTGCTGTTTTGTTTATTGTTTTGCTTTGCTGTGTTAAGGTTTACTTTAATCTTAATTTGTTGTTTCTCCTCTTCCTCGACTGAGCTGTTACATTGTATAGTATTGAGATTAACTTTAAAAGTAATAAATGATAAAAGTTTATAAAATATTTGCTCTTTTTATTGCAGAGAACAATTATGTGGATCTTAAACAACAATACCACTTTCAGCATGCAGTGGGATCCACGTACATCTGATCAGACTGCACAATAGTGTCAACTGTGGCTTCAGCACCTGTGGACATTTATTTAATCTCTGCTGCACACTGATCCACTCACATAATAAAATAATGTACATCTATTACTTTATTGCTGGATTTGTTGCTTTTTTTTCTTTTGTTTTTGTATTGCTTAAAATTTACATATTTGCCTGTGCATACTGTGAAATTTCATAACACGTTGCATAACACATATCACTTCATTTTCTTGTAATTTAAAATTCTTCATTAGAAATGGGTTGTGTTGCAATATTCTGATAATTAGACAATACTGTGCCCATAAGGTGTCATTGAGTTTTGAAAGGTGCGTATATAAAAAAATTATAGTATTATTACCCATACATAGGAGTAAGCTGCAGCTGAGGCTGTGGCAGAATGACACCAAGGAGTTATGCAGATGCATGAGGAACATCACCATCTAAACAGGAACATGACCATTTTCTACTATTGACACTCAAATAATAATAATATTAGCACACTATAACAGGCTATAATAATCTTACAGTATTTAAAAAATATAGATATAATGTATATATTTGAGACTAGAGGGTATTTCATTTTTTAATTTTCTTTTTATTATTTCATAATTACTTTTGAATGACTTTTATAACATTGCTAAAACTTGTTTTAAAACTATATAATCTAATTTACAGTACAAAGGTGGAGGTGGAACTATCCAATCTGACAGATCTGTCATCTTTCCAGGATAGCGATTGGCTATCACATGCTGTCAATCCCTTTTTTTTCTGGGACGGTGCGACCCCTTAGAGCATCGATCAATAGCACTGTTAGCGAAAAGTACTTATTGTTTTATGTAAAAGACATTTCTTTTAGTTGCGTTGCCGGACTGCTTTTGAATTATGTCAGTTATTTGTTCACTAATAAGAAGTTAGTGAAAAGTATACATATTCTGCACTAAAGGATGAGTAATCCCAGGCACAGGTAATCAAACATTTAATTAGCATGCAGGGTATCATGAAATAAGATACTGCGTCATAAACCTTTACGAAGGTTATCTGCTGTTTAATCAATATAATTTTTTTTTTTTTTTTTTTTTGGATAAATAGCTTTGGATAACAGCATCTGCTAAATGTACATGTAAATGTTACATTTAGTCTACTATTGCCTATAAATATATATTTGACAAAAAATACCATGTTAGTTTACCTTATCTTGTCATAATATTATCGTGTGATGATTTGTAAAACTTAGTTGTGCTCGAAGGAGGTAAGATCTAACATAGCGAGCCTATTTCTAATGCAGAACTGTGACACACGTATATGGTCACACATAATATATGTTACATATATGACGCACGCACGTAAAGCGCACATACACGTACTTAAAGCATTTGATTCTTAATTGAAAAGCAGCATTGAAATGAAAAGACAAATTAGAAACATAATTGGCCTTTAAAATAACTGATTAAACCTGTATTCCTTATTCACTCCTGAAAATGTGTGAATCCAGTTTTTTCTTTTTATAACTAAAATTTGCATGTGCATTTTGAAATTTATTAAATCTGATTTAATGAATAGTGTTTTATGTAGTTGTTGTTGTACATTCCTTTTCATTGTGAAATATTTATTGATTATTATTTTATCATTATAATTTAATTTATTAATTTTTCATAATTTCAAATTTTATTTTCCCATTAAAAGATCAAGTAATAAATAACTTTTTTTAATTTAGTCATTATGTAACACATTGTTTCATTAATTGATTTATTAATGTTAATCTGTATTAATATTAATACAGTGTTTTTTTTCTCATATCATTTAGTCACCAATGACATTTTTCAAAACTGGAGACACAAAACTCAAAATTGTCATTATTTGTAACACAGTTCTTTACATTGTTCAAAATGCATGTTGCATTCAAAGCCTTGCATTTGCAGAATCACTGGTTCAAGTAACTACTTTATTATCAACCAGAATAGGAACATTACTTTACAACACACACACAAGATACCCATCATGTACTTTCTGTGTGCAGTTGTCAGTACAATAATGTAAATAGTTCACAACATGGTACGCAGGTTTCATTACGATTCTACGCATGCATACATCACAATAATATACTATATTTGGAGAGAGATCAAAGTACAGACATTGCAAGCATTTTACAAAATCTTAAAATGACTGTTGAAATAGCTCACAACAAAGGTTTTGCAAACATTTTTGATAAAACAAATTTTGATAAGAAGAGAGAGAGAGAGAGAGAGAAACCCAACAATAGAAAAGTTGAAAAGTACAGTAAAATGTGAAATTGAGTGTTACTGGAATCCTGGCATCCAGGCCTGACACTGGTCTCCTGTCACTGCACGCATCATCCATGGCCAGGAGAAGAGGGACTTGTTTGTGAGGGTGCCTATTGTAAATCTTCCATCTTCATGTGGAGAAAAAATCCTCAGTCGGGTTATGGAAAGGGGGGTGTGAGTGTAAATTCAAGGTGATCGTCTTGAAACCATGATTAAACTCAGTACCACTGAGGATCTCTCAGATTTACTTTCAGTGGGGGGTAGTTGAACCTCCACGAGAATATCGTTCTGGGACCCTCTTAACCACTGTGCTCTCAAACTGTCCTCCTTGGTTTTTTTTTTTTTTGTTTGTTTTTATGTTTTTTGTTTTTTAAATCAGCATCCAACTCTGTCACCCTCAAAGAAAACAATTACCATAGGAAAAACAAATAATGCAAGCCAAAATATGGATTTTGTGGACTTATTTTACTCCCAACAACAGGCAATGTTGAATTTATTCATAATAGAACATATTCAATCCTCAGTTTCTTCACTTTCATACTCAATGTGTCGTATTGTTTCTAAAAACTATGCCTAAAAGTTATGCAAAAGTTCGCATTTTGAAAAGTTTTATGAATTCATTGGTAGATCATTATAATAAAATGAATAGACACTCAACTCAATATTTTAAAGTTAAGTTGTGTAAATTTGAACAGCTGATTTCACTTCAATGAACAAATGATATTTGGTTTATGTGTTTGTATCCATAGATGCAGACTCACTGAGAAACAAAAAGTATCGGTAAAATTAAATATAATATAGCAAAATAAGTACAAAAATGCTTTTTTTCCCCTTAAAGAAATATAACTAGTTAATGTATAATTATATACCTTCATACATTAAGGAACAAATTGCCTTAAATACACATTTTTTGTTCATTTTATTCCAATAACTTTGCTCCAGTAGTAAAAAAAATGTTATGATGTTTTTGGACAAAAAAAAAAAAAAAAAAAAAGATTAAATTAGTAACTTTAGCTCCAAGTTATATTTGACAAGGAGGATTAGCAGACTAAATCTGCACAGAGGACTGTGGGGTTAATTCAAAAATGCAAATGTATAATTGAGCCATGGCAGATAGGCATGCACCATGGATTGATTTTGTGGCTTTTTAAAACAAATATGCATGTCCATTTAATTTAGAACCTGCACCTTCACCACCTTCGGAAAGGTAAGTATTACATTAATTTGACACGTTTTTAACTGATTAACAATAATACAAATATAATATATTTGTGGTTTGCCTAAAACCTTTGCATGACTTTTCAATTTATTTTTAAAGTCAAGAAGAATTTCGAAAAGCCTGGATCAAATATTGCAAAGCATTGGCAAATTTGCTAAACCTGGGGCCAGAATTAAGGACTACAGTGTTTATAATGAAGCTGAGTTATGGAAAGATGTCTGCAAAGACTTGGAAGTTCCCAACACATTGGTGAATCGACTAAAAAATTTTAAAACCACTGCACATCTTTGGAAGGTATTTTCTGCTATGTAAAAATAAAAAAATAAATTCCATTTAAATGCCTTTTTTATTACAAGTGGTTACTTTATTTTTCTGGTGATATCTACTTTCAGGGTTCCTGGGAGAATCTGACTACAGCTTTAAAGGATGACAGTGCTGAGGAACAGTCTGAATCTTCATGTGAAAAGGTGGTAAACTTTAAAAAATGTAATGGTTAAAAATGGGAATTTAATATTTCATTGAGGGAGTGATTATAGGCAGACATGGATATATCATTAAAATCATTATCTGTACAGCATGAACTTCCACAAGGCTGCAGGTTTTTAGATTTTAGAATTTACTTAGTTTGTAGTTGTTATATTAAGAGGCATGCACCAAATCAGATATTGCATAATGTAAATTAAACACCCTTTGCACACTGTATTGGCCTAACATTGTAGTATACAAATTTTTCCTCTGTACATATAAGTGGTCTCCTCAGGTTAGTCCTGATGCTACAGTTGACAGCAACACTGAGTATGAGGCCAAGGATGCTGTGGAGGCCGAGTCTCCTTCAGTTAAGGTGAAGCCTTTGTCTGTGTAGCATTTTGTAGTGGCCAATTTCTTGTTACTGTTATTGTTATTATTTTTCTTAAATTTTAAATGACGTGAAGATGTTCAGAATCATTTTGAAGTATATGCAAAATGTAGAATTTGCCCAAAAAAAGACAAAGAAAAGTTTTTTACAATGCACTAAAGTTAATGTATTAATGTATTTAAACACTTTTTTATTCATTTAGCCTACTGAAAGACAGGATTGTAGTCAAGCATCAGAAACATCTTCTGAAAATAGTAGTCCAGCTGATCTCTTTTTTTGGCATAAGCTGCCAACAGAACCATGTTTTTTTTTTATTGACACTAAGGAGTGGAGAGATCTGAGAAAACGACAGGTCGGACATCAGTTTAAAGACTTGCATTGGACAAACGTAATCTCAAAAGGAATACAATCTGTCCATCCATACTGCAGCATTGCTTTTAAAAGGCACACAGTGAAAAATAAAATGTCCAAAAAAAAGGGACCAGTATTTCAGTGCCTAGGTTACTGCACATTTTCAGATTGTCCCGTTTGTGTGGAGGTAACTGTAAAGGATGAAAGTACCCTTAAGGCCTGGGTGACACTTCAGGGAGAGGTGGTGTGTCACAGTATGGATGAATTGAGAAGGCGACCCGTACGGGCTGATAACAGAGAAATATTTGCAAAACAACTGGAATCAGTGCTTCCAAGAGCCTTACATTTGCAGTGTCTGGACAAAATACCACCTGAGGTTTTTGAGTCAGGATGTAGAGACCAGGCACCTACAGCAGCTGTACTCAAAAACATTGCCTTCAACACACGGAAGAAATGCAGAAGGCATGAAAATGAAATCCTAAGTCTGGAAAAAATGGTGGAGGACAAAACAGATGATGAAAATGAAGTTCTTCAAAAGGTGCTCTTGCACCCAAGAGGAGTAATGTTGTGGTCCAAAAACACAATAAGACTTTTCCATCAACGATGCAGGGATGACATTGTGTATCTCGACGCCACAGGAAGCATTGTTAAAAGACCACAAGGAAAATCTGCTCCTTTTTATGTGTATGAGCTGGTGGTGAGGAATCCTACCAAAGGAGGCTCCCCTATACCTGTTGCAACATACGTCACCTGCCAACACACCACTGCATCAGTGTTATTTTTTATGGAGTCATTTCAAACAGATTACTACAAGTTGTTTGGGAGGAAATCTGTGAGGAGGCCTGTGATGATTATGTGCGATGGGTCACTTGTTCTGATGCAAGTTGTTGCCTACAGTTTTTGCAAACTTCCTTTGGATGGCTTGATCAATATGTACTATGACATTGTCACAGGACAGTTGAAAGATGTTATCAAACTGCCAATTCTTCATCGCTGCCTGAGCCACATAATGAAGAATGCTAAAGTGTTCTGCAGGAAACAGTACGTTTTATATATTCATGTTTATGTAATTCTGTGTAGTCATACATGCTTAGTCATATGGTCATTGATTAAGTTGAAATTATTCTTTAAACAATTAACAAGGTCAATAACAAACTACAAAAAGTTGGTATTACCAAAATAGTTCAAAGTAGTTGCTAGTCTTTGTTTTAAGACAAACAGCTGCCTTTGTCCTAAAAGAAAAGTTAGGTTACATTTTATGATTGTCTTTGTTACATTTGTTACATGGTAATTACACTTAAGTACTGAGTGCTATTAAATAAGTATAATTACTGTAGTGTTAGGATATTGGTTTGTTTTATTTTGATTTAAGTTTAACTGCATATAGTTAAGCTGTATCAATTCTACATGTAAAACACGCTAAAACTAATATAATTTTTGTCAGTTCCCCCAAACACTACAGGCTGTCTATGCATCTTTTTGGCCTCTTGACAAGTGCTGCCACACTGATGGAAATGGATGACATAATTACCAGCATGACAGTACTGTTCTCAAGCCCACAGAGTGGTGAAAACGTGGAAAAACACTTCCAAAATCTTCAGAACTGCATGCAAACAATCAGCTTTTATGAAGGAAGTGACCATGCAGAAAATGACTTGGAGGTTTGTTTGATTTGTACAGTGCAAGCTGTATGTTTCTGGTTAACTTCAAGTTAGTAATGCCATACTTTCATCTTGGGGTATGATCATACTTTTAAGGTGCAATCATGTTAGGGTACTGGTGATAAATTAGGTGTCCCAACAGGAAGCATCATGTAGTATTGGCTTTATGTGATGACACATGGTCATTCCTGATCTGTATGGCATCAAGTACTGATAGAGCATCCCTTTTCCTTGTACAGTAGGAACTACACTTCATAATTCAGATGTCTGTTTCATGACATAGAAACTGAACATGTTTTTATTTTGCAGATCACCACTGGACCCACAACATTTCAGAGTCATTTTGAGGAAATAGTGGCAAATGCACCTGTAGATGAAAAGGGGGAGCCAAATGAGTATTATTCACGTACATTCATGCCAAACCTGGTCAAATACTTCCTACCTCAGGCACCTTTGTGGTCTGGTCTCATGCTGGGTAAGTGGTTATTTATTTTATAATATTGATTGGTGTGAGGTTGTGGGGTTTACAAAATGACATATACAGAAATTATTATTAGCCTTTATATTAAATGAAAAATTATCATCTTACATTGACTCATTGTACTGAAAGGAAATACTATATGGCATATTTTATTCATAGCTGTGTGTTCACTTGGCAAATAATATGTAGAGTGTATTCATGTGTGTAATCATCGTATTCAGTGTATGCATCATAATGCTTTTTCAAGGTCTAAATTTGTTACTTTAATATAGGTGATCTTGGTCGCCATGGAAAAGGACCTGCCTACAAAAGTTTGTCCAAGTTTTATATGCGTTGCAGTCAGTTAGCCACACAAGTGCGTGTTTGATAACATTTTATGAAATTAATACATAACCTTTTTTAAATTGCATGCATAATATGTGTAGTATGTAAATGTAATTAATTCATTATTTTATTAAATAATGTAGAACTACACTGAGGACAACAAGACACAAGGCATAATGGAAAAAAGCCAATGGGATCTGAAAAAAATTAGATTCCAGAGACGCCGTCTAACAAGACTTGATGACTTTGTACAGATTTATCAACATACTCATAATGCTCTCTTAAAAGAGTTCTCTGACTCTACACGCAAGAGAAAAGTAAGTTTGTCAAAATGTTTACTGTCAGTAAAGGTACTTACATGTACATATTTAGTAAATAATTATTACGATGAATCTGCTTTATTTAAGACTTACAGGGTAAATGTTGAACGCTGGAGAGAAAGGAAGCCTTCCAAAAAAGGCATCTATGTGTCGCCAATTAAAAAGGCTTTTCCATTCAAGACAGCCAAAGTGGTATTGTAGTGTTACGCATCATTGTTCCTTACCATTGTAAATAAAACATGACTACTTTATGTATTATACATTAAAATATACTACATAAATATTATAATATGTAGAATACATTCAGTTTTGTTTCAAACACTGTATTCGGAGTAGAAATGTATTTATTTATTTTTATTTATATGTGATGTGAATTGTTTAGGCTGCAGTTAAAGTCCGCCAGAAGCCAGTGGAAGGACAGAAGACAGTCT
Source organism: Carassius gibelio (assembly GCF_023724105.1). NCBI lineage: Eukaryota > Metazoa > Chordata > Actinopteri > Cypriniformes > Cyprinidae > Carassius > Carassius gibelio. Next base: position 898,683 of record NC_068417.1, on the reverse strand, counting down.
CTGACCCCAGTGTGGCTGGAAACAAGCCAGATAAGGTATGTCTTCAGCATGCTTCTTTGTATTGTCTTACAGTTGGATATGGTGTCGAGACTTTTTCCAGTGAGCAAAAACACTTCCGTTATGTGATGTGAATTGTTTAGGCTGCAGTTAAAGTCCGCCAGAAGCCAGTGGAAGGACAGAAGACAGTCTCTGACCCCAGTGTGGCTGGAAACAAGCCAGATAAGGTATGTCTTCAGCATGCTTCTTTGTATTGTCTTACAGTTGGATATGGTGTCGAGACTTTTTCCAGTGAGCAAAAACACTTCCGTTATGTGATGTGAATTGTTTAGGCTGCAGTTAAAGTCCGCCAGAAGCCAGTGGAAGGACAGAAGACAGTCTCTGACCCCAGTGTGGCTGGAAACAAGCCAGATAAGGTATGTCTTCAGCATGCTTCTTTGTATTGTCTTACAGTTGGATATGGTGTCGAGACTTTTTCCAGTGAGCAAAAACACTTCCGTTATGTGATGTGAATTGTTTAGGCTGCAGTTAAAGTCCGCCAGAAGCCAGTGGAAGGACAGAAGACAGTCTCTGACCCCAGTGTGGCTGGAAACAAGCCAGATAAGGTATGTCTTCAGCATGCTTCTTTGTATTGTCTTACAGTTGGATATGGTGTCGAGACTTTTTCCAGTGAGCAAAAACACTTCCGTTATGTGATGTGAATTGTTTAGGCTGCAGTTAAAGTCCGCCAGAAGCCAGTGGAAGGACAGAAGACAGTCTCTGACCCCAGTGTGGCTGGAAACAAGCCAGATAAGGTATGTCTTCAGCATGCTTCTTTGTATTGTCTTACAGTTGGATATGGTGTCGAGACTTTTTCCAGTGAGCAAAAACACTTCCGTTATGTGATGTGAATTGTTTAGGCTGCAGTTAAAGTCCGCCAGAAGCCAGTGGAAGGACAGAAGACAGTCTCTGACCCCAGTGTGGCTGGAAACAAGCCAGATAAGGTATGTCTTCAGCATGCTTCTTTGTATTGTCTTACAGTTGGATATGGTGTCGAGACTTTTTCCAGTGAGCAAAAACACTTCCGTTATGTGATGTGAATTGTTTAGGCTGCAGTTAAAGTCCGCCAGAAGCCAGTGGAAGGACAGAAGACAGTCTCTGACCCCAGTGTGGCTGGAAACAAGCCAGATAAGGTATGTCTTCAGCATGCTTCTTTGTATTGTCTTACAGTTGGATATGGTGTCGAGACTTTTTCCAGTGAGCAAAAACACTTCCGTTATGTGATGTGAATTGTTTAGGCTGCAGTTAAAGTCCGCCAGAAGCCAGTGGAAGGACAGAAGACAGTCTCTGACCCCAGTGTGACTGGAAACAAGCCAGATAAGGTATGTCTTCAGCATGCTTCTTTGTATTGTCTTACAGTTGGATATGGTGTCGAGACTTTTTCCAGTGAGCAAAAACACTTCCGTTATGTGATGTGAATTGTTTAGGCTGCAGTTAAAGTCCGCCAGAAGCCAGTGGAAGGACAGAAGACAGTCTCTGACCCCAGTTTGACTGGAAACAAGCCAGATAAGGTATGTCCTCATAAATTAACATTTTCACAAGGTGAATAGTTAAAGTTAATAGTTCATAATAAAGTAAAAAATAAATTATAATAGTAATAAAGTATTATATTATCTATCTCTCTATCTATCTATATTTAAATGTATCTATCTATCAGACTTTAATAAATAATTTTTTTTTACACAGGAACTTTTACAGAAAACTGACATTCTCCCAAGCAAACATGGCAGTACAAAAAAATCTATTAACAAGAATTATGGTCCACGCTGGCAAGGAGCAGACCCCTCCAAAAATATCTCAGTAAAAAGACTAAAAATTAATCCACAGGCCCCAAAAGGTAGCAAAATGACTGCCTTACTCCATCCACACCATTGGCTTAGCAGTGATGACATTGATTTTGCATCTTACTTGCTTGCAAATGAGTACCCACACATCGATGGCTTTCAGTCAACTCTTTTATTCAGTGTTTTACATAATGGAGGTGTTGTGGGTACTCCAAGCGGGCAGTTTGTACAAATTCTACACACTGGGGGCAACCACTGGGTAACTGCTAGCAACCTGTTTTGCCCAAAAAATCAGGTTTGCATATACGACAGTCTATCAACCGTGATGTACAACAAAGAAAAACAAATCCTGTCTTGGTTGCTTAGGCCAGTGGAAGACCAATTTTTGGTTACTTACCCTGTTGTCCAACAACAGTCAAATTCTAGCAACTGTGGCTTGTTTGCAATAGCATTTGCTTTTGTATTATGCTGTAACCTGAGGCCAGAAAACTGCCAGTTCCGCGAGGGTAGATTGAGAGCAGAACTTGTATCTTCTTTCCAGAAGGGACGAATGCTTTTCAAAACAGAGCCAAGACTTAACAAGGCAAAATCCACACAAACACTTGTGAATGTGTACTGCTTATGCAGGACTGCACACTGCAATGAAGTCATGGTTGAATGTACTTCATGCAAGAGGTGGTATCATCCGAACTGTGCACAGATACCCCAAAATGCAATTACTGGGGATGATGACTGGCACTGCCCCAATTGTACTGGCAAAATCTAAGCCAATGTGGGAAGTAAAATGTGTGTATGGGAAGTATGGTTCATTACTATTTACATTACTATTTACTATATACATTGCTTTACATGTTTAAATTGTTATTGTTTCAGTAGTATTTAAATTGTTTTCAATTCATTTTAATATAGCCATGTAAAGTTAAGTTTTGCAAATGTCAAGTGTGAAGTAATTTTATTAGTAATTTAAGTATTTTACAATTTTCATTATATGCACAGTCTCAGGGATACATCTTTTTATTTATGTTTGTGAATGTCTGTTTTTTCTGTTTAAACAGTTTGTGAAGTCAGTTGCACTTGTTAGTGTAGTTAATTTTTTATGTTAAATAAAATAAAATGGCTTCAATACACAAATTGTTTTTTTTATATATATATATATCCTACAGTATCTCACTAGATATATGAAAGATATAAAGCAAACTACACTTTCTAACAAAAATTTTAAATGAATCACTTGGTCTTAAAACTTCATTTTCAGAAATAAACGTACAATTTCTTGTGATAAACAGGCTGAATGAAACTATGAATGTTGTTTATTAGAAATGCTCTAAGGTGTTAAGGTAAAACAGAAGATCTCTACTGTAGTTGTATTATGAATTTTAGTTGAAAGGAAACATGAAAACAATCAGTCAACTGTCTGTAAATGGCTTAGTCCAGACTTAAAGCTTTTTATGTTTTTCAAAATTGTGCATGATTTAATTATTTAGAAAACTGTAAAAGCAATCAATTGACAGAATAAGAAAACCTATGAAGGAACTAATTTTATGAGTGTTTGAAAATGGGACATGGTGTGAAAGTGCTTATGTACTTAGATGCTTGGGGTGAGTTTGGCTTTAGTTTTCTCCAAAACTATACAGTAGAAACATGAAAATTAAAACATTAACGGTCAGAGTGACTGTGAATAGGAATAAACTAAAAGAAAGAGCAAACCTATAAAGCAAAGATTTTTATTAGTGCATACAGTAATGGTCATATTGACTGTAAACAGAAATAAACTGGAAGAACAAGCAAACATATAAAGCAAAGATTTTTATGAGAGCTTGAAAATGGGACATGATGCAAAGTGCTTCTGCACTTAGATGCTTGGGGTTGAATTTGGCTTTAGTTTTCTCAAAAACAATACAGTAAAAATATTTGAAACTTAATACAGTAATGGTCAGATTGACCGTAAACAGAAATAAACTGAAAGAACGAGCAAACCTATAAAGCAAAGATTTTTATGAGTGCTTGAAAATGGCACATGATGCAAAGTGCTTATGCACTTAGATGCTTGGGGTTGATTTTGGCTTTAGTTTTCTCCAAAACTATACAGTAGAAATATTTGAAACTTGATACAGTAATGGTCAGATTGACTGTTAACAGAAATAAACAGAAAGAACGAGCAAACCTATAAAGCAAAGGTTTTTATGAGTGCTTGAAAATGGGACATGATGTAAAGTGCTTATGCACTTCGATGCTTGGGGTTGATTTTGGCTTTGGTTTTCTCCAAAACTATACAGTAGAAATATTTGAAACTTAATACAGTAATGGACAGATTGACTGTAAACAGAAATAAACTGAAAGGACGAGCAAACCTATAAAGCAAAGATTTTTATGAGTGCTTGAAAATGGCACATGATGTAAAGTGCTTATGCACTTATATGCTTGGAGTTGAATTTGGCTTTAGTTTTCTCCAAAACTATACAGTAGAATTATTTGAAACTTAATACAGTAATGGTCAGATTGACTGTAAACAAAAATAAACTGAAAGAGTGAGCAAACCTATAAAGCAAAGATTTTTATGAGTGCTTGAAAATGGCACATGATGTTAAGTGCTTATGCACTTAGATGCTTGGGGTTGACTTTGGCTTTAGTTTTCTCCAAAACTATACAGTAGAAATATTTGGAACCTAATACAGTAATGGTCAGATTGACTGTAAACAAAAATAAACTGAAAGAGTGAGCAAACCTATAAAGCAAAGATTTTTATGAGTGCTTGAAAATGGCACATGATGTAAAGTGCTTATGCACTTATATGCTTGGAGTTAATTTTGGCTTTAGTTTTCTCCAAAACTATACAGTAGAATTATTTAAAAATGAATACAGTAATGGTCAGATTGACTGTAAACAGACATAAACTGAAAGAACGAGCAAACCTATAAAGCAAAGGTTATTATGAGTTCTTGAAAATGGGACATGATGTAAAGTGCTTATGCACTTCGATGCTTGGGGTTGATTTTGTCTTTAGTTTTCTCCAAAAGTATACAGTAGAATTATTTAAAAATGAATACAGTAATGGTCAGATTGACTGTAAACAGAAATAAACTGATAAAACAAGCAAACCTATAAAGCAAAGATTTTTATGAGTGCTTGAAAATGGGACATGATGTAAAGTGCTTATGCACTTATATGCTTGGAGTTGATTTTGGCTTTAGTTTTCTCCAAAACTATACAGTAGAATTATTTAAAAATGAAAACAGTAATGGTCAGATTGTCTGTAAACAGAAATAAACTGAAAGAACGAGCAAACCTATAAAGCAAAGATTTTTATGAGTGCTTGAAAATGGGACATGATGTAAAGTGCTTATGCACTTATATGCTTGGAGTTGATTTTGGCTTTAGTTTTCTCCAAAACTATACAGTAGAATTATTTGAAACTTAATACAGTAATGGTCAGATTGACTGTAAACAGAAATAAACTGAAAGAGTGAGCAAACCTATAAAGCAAAGATTTTTATGAGTGCTTGAAAATGGCACATGATGTTAAGTGCTTATGCACTTAGATGCTTGGGG
>NC_068417.1:693314-890814 GCF_023724105.1 Carassius gibelio | reverse complement strand
GCTCCCATCCTAAAACGAACCACTAGTCCATACTTTACAATTATTTTAATATGTAGCCTGTCTTTTTTGCTCGCATTTTTGGCCATTTTTCTCTTCGATAATTTGCAGATATCGGTGCATACCTACACTCAACAAAATTATAAAAGCAACACTTTTTTGTTTTTGTCCCCATTTGTCATGAGCTGAACTCAGAGATCTAAGACTTTTTCTGTGTACACAAAAGGCCTATTTCTCTCAAATATTGTTCACAAGTCAAGTCAAGTCAAGTCACCTTTATGTAAATAGCGCTTTAACCCTCTAAGCTTCAAAGTCGCAAAATTGCGACAAGACGTCATACTTAATAAAATAGACTGGTGTTTCCTTATATGGTGTAATATCTCATTTGTAAATGGTAAATGGACTGCATTTATATAGCGCTTTCAACAGACCACATGGCCATCCAAAGCGCTTTACAATTTGCCTCACATTCACACACACATTCACACACCAACGGCGGTGTCTGCCATACAAGGCGCCATCCAGCTCGTCGGGAGCAGCTGGGGTTAGGTGTCTTGCTCAAGGACACCTCGACACTTGGTCAGGTGGAGCCGGGGATCGAACCACCAACCTTCCGGTTTACCTACATGAACCACTGAGCCACTGCCGCCCCTTGTATTCCCTTCCACTAGATGGCAGACATGCAGTACTTTGATTCTAAACCAACATTACATCATGTTTCTGTTCAAATTGTTAGAGGGAAAAGCAGAGCAAATGAGCTCTCATGTCATTGATGCGGAAGCAATTCATTTCATAGCGTGAGTGTAAATGGTGAGATTTATGAGAGAAAATCGCCAGATGGCTAATACAAAGTTGTACCGTGAGGATTTGTTGCAAATTTTGTTCGCCGATTCTGACTCTGAAGGGGAATATTTGCCTTTTGTAAATGACGATCGGCTGTCTAATGATCGCGCTTCTCGCGGTACATCTTTGCAGCGCAATGGTGCCGCTGTGCAAGGCGAGAGTGTTCACGAAGCACAAACAAGGGATCATTTCGACACTTTGCTCAACGGGGATGCGGGTGGCAGAGGTGAACGTGGTCATAGTGTCCATAGGAGAGCTGTTGCTGATCGCGCAAGCTCTAATGCGCGGCCGGCAGACAGTACAGGTGCAGTCTGTGTGGAGAAGGTGCGCTCTGCGCTGCGTCATGCAATGAATGAGAGGAACCATACTCTCAAGAGCTACGAACTGACACATAGATACCTGATTGGTCAGATGGTCACCTGATCAAAAAATAGGCACATGTATTTTACTATGGCACAGTAATGTAGTAATAATGTACTACTTTTCCCGTTTTTTTTTTTTTTCTGATCATTTGGAATGAGAATTAAAAAAAAAAAACACAACAACAACAACAATGATCAAATACAAAAAAAAGGGAAAAAAAAACTTGAAAATAAGTTCAAACATCCATTCAATATTTATTATTTCCTGAATATTACTGATGAACTGATCAAAAAGTAGGTTACCGTTCACATGTGTTTTACTACTATATAGTGTAGTAATATAGTAATAATTTAGTACTTTCTCATGTTTTATTGTTGGCTTCCTCTTTTCTGATAAGTTGGAATGAGGATAAAAAAGACACATACACACACACACACACAAACATGCAAATATGTTCAAACATCAATTCAATATCTAATATTTACTGAATATTATGAAATTCAATTCAATTCAAGTTTAATTCAATTCAAGTGTATTTGTATAGCGCTTTTTACAATACAAATCATTACAAAGCAACTTTACAGAAAATTATGTTTCTACAATATTTAGTAATAGCTTATAAATTTGAGATGGCCACCCCCTGGTGACGTCATAATATGCAAATTAGATGAGTATAGTTACACCCCACATAAACTTTCGATCATGCCAAACATTGAAAGTAATTGAAAGTATATCTCTATCTTTAAGCCCTTTTAACCCACAAGCTTTTGAAATCTTGATGTCAAAATACAACATTTTTTCCAAAAAACCCTGGCGCCTTAAGGGTTAAACAAAATGCATTGCGTCAAAGCAACTGAACAACATTCATTAGGAAAACATTGTGTCAATAATGCAAAAGGACAGTTTAAAGCAGTTCATCATTGAATTCAGTTATGTCATCTCTGTTCAGTTTAAATAGTGTCTGTGCATTTATTTGCAATCAAGTCAACAATATCGCTGTAGATGAAGTGACCCCAGCTAAGCAAGCTAGAGGTGACAGCGGCAAGAAACCCGAAACTCCATCGGTGACAGAATGGAGAAAAAAACCTTGGAGAATCCAGGCTCAGTTTGGGGGGCCAGTTCTCCTCTGACCAGACGAAACCAGTAGTTAAATTCCAGGCTGCAGCTAAGTCAGATTATGCAGAAGAATCATCTGTTCCTGTGGTCTTGTCCTGATGTTCATCTGAGACGAGGTCTTTACAGGGGATCTGTATCTGTGGCTCTTGTTGTCCTGGTCTCCACTGTCTTTCAGGGATGTAGAGTTCCTTTCTAGGTGCTGATCCACCATCTGGTCTGGATACAGACTGGATCTGGTGGCTACGGTGACCTCGGAATAAGAGAGAAACAGACTAATATTAGCGTAGATGCCATTCTTCTAATGATGTAGCAAGTACATAGGGTGGTATGGGATGTGTTCCCGGTTCCGGTTTACATAATCAGAATCAGAATCAGAATGAGCTTTATTGCCAGGTATGTTTACACATACGAGGAATTTGTTTTCGTGACAGAAGCTCCGCAGTACAACAGAATGACAGCGACAGAACATAAAACACATAATAAAAGAATAAAAAATACAAATAAGTAGATAGTGAATGACAATATATTGAGATTGAGTAGTCACGTGCCGATTTGGGTTGATTTGGGAGGGGTCTGAGCCGGTCGGCCCTGATGGCAGGATACGCTATCTGTTGCCAGGGGCAATGCCTTCAGAACTTCACAGAGGCGCGACCAAACATTTACGAGCGCTTTCATTTTTGCGCATTTATTTTGTCGGCGGAACAGATCGAGACGGATCTACGAATACACGAAAGAAAAGGAAAAAGTAAAGCAATGCAAAAACATAAGGCGAAAGAAAGGGGACCTTACAGGAACAAGCTCACACCAAGCGCAAAACAGTGGTGTTTGGAGAAGCTCTGAGGCAGCTCCCTGCAGCGGCACAGAGACCTGAACAATTTACCTCTGTGCACACATATGGACATTGGGAATTATATTGCTTACAATGTAAGTCACTTTGCATTCACGCTGTTAATGGCTTTAATCTAACCCGGGCATTTACATCTCGCAATCACACATTTAACTACCCTAGCTAACCCAGAACTGGTTTGTCCACTTTGCAGCCCCCAACAAAAAAAACCTGGTACAGTATGTGTCATTGGGTTAAAATCAAATTATAACTAAACATACACAGCTTTAGCCTACATCAAAACATGTTGGAAACGTTCGTATACATTGAACATCTCGTTACAATCTAGTGTTCAGTCGCAGTTAATTACTTTGTCATTTTGGTCAAGAAGTGCATTCTAAATGCAATGTAATTACAATACGCTAAAACGCATGTGAATAAACTTACTTTGGCCAGTACAACACTGTTTTCTTCACCTGTTGTAGATGGACCCAGCCACAGCAGAAAGCCTCGTAACTTTCCAAAGACTTGTGGCTTTTAAACTCCTGCATTGTGTAGTAACTTAAACCAAAAACAATATATAATTCCCAATGTCCATATGTGTGCATGGAGGTAAATGGTCCAGGTCTCTGTGCCGCTTGAGAGCTTCTCCAAATACCGCTGTTTTGTTCCAATGTTTTCCATATGTATCGTGTGAGGTACTGCAGCAGTTTTTAACGCAGCAGTAACTTCCAGGCACGGTAAAACAGTGCAGAATTGCGAGAACCTCCTCTTAACAACACATGTAAACAATCCTGTTTCGCCGCCGGTATCCTTCCAGCGTGGCGGAGACCGTGATATCGAGGGAGGGGCTTTGTGCTATGACGACAACTTCTCATTCTCAATAGATTGACAATTGTAGGCAGGTATATTACAAAATGCAGTTATGTATGTACATGTATATTATGTGCAAAATGTAAGTGTCTACTAAGTATGTGTGTTAGATAAATAAGTGTATGTGTATATAAATATAAAGTGTAGTGTGTTCGCAGTTATTATCAGCTGTTCATAAGATGGATTGCCTGAGGGAAGAAACTGGTCCTGTGTCTGGTCGTTCTAGTGCTCAGTGCTCTGTAGCGTCGACCAGATGGATCGAACAAACAGGATCCTCACATAAGTCCCCGGTCTGTCTAGGTGTTGCAGAACATAATGCAGTCCAATGTATACTGCATCGTCCACAGACCTGTTTGCTCTGTAGGCAAACTGAAGAGGATCCAGTAAGGGCCCAGTGATGTCCTTCAGGTGGGCCAGCACCAGTTTTTCAAATGACTTCATGACTACAGACGTTAGAGCCACAGGCCTGTAGTCATTTAGTCCTGTAATTTTGGATTTCTTTGGGATGGGGATGATGGTGGAGCGTTTGAAGCATGAAGGGACTTCGCACAGCTCCAGCGATCTGTGTGAAGATGGGGGTCAGCTGGTCAGCACAGGATTTCAGACAGGCTGGTGTAACACAATCTGGGCCTGGTGCTTTTTTCCTTTTCTGCTTCCGGAAGACCTGGCGTACCGTATCCTCGCTGATCTGAATTGCAGGTGTGGGGGAGAGGGGGGATGCAGGAGGTGAGAATGGTGAGAGTGCTTGATTGGAGAGGTGTTCAGGATGGGTTGCAAGATTTGTGAAGGGTGTGAACGGTTGTTTGGAGAGGCATTCAGGGCTGGTTGCAGGAATTGTGAATGGTGTGAATGGTTGTGTGGGGAGGCGTTCAGAGCAGGTGATGGGTGTTCTTTCAAACCTGCAGTAAAACTCGTTCAGATCGTCTGCCAGTCGTTGATTCTCCACAGTGCTGGGGGGTGGTGTCTTGTAGTTGGTAATCTCTTTCAGACTTTTCCACACTGATGCGGAGTCGTTAGAAGTGAACTGAGTCCTTATTTTTTCAGAATAATTCCTCTTTGCCACTTTGATCTCTTTTTCCAGTGTGTATTTAGCCTGTCACAGGACATTGTCCCCCTTCACGTAAAAAGCTTCTTCTTTGGCCTGACGGAGCTGTCTGAGTTTTGCAGTGAACCACGGTTTGTCATTGTTGTAATTTAGTTGAGTCTTTGTAGGAATACACATATCCTCACAGAAACTGATATATGATGTTACGGTCTCTGTGAGTTCATCCAGATCAGTGGCAGCAGCTTCAAAAACACTCCAATCAGTGAGGTCAAAACAAGATTGTAAATCCTGCTCTGCTTCATTAGTCCATCTTTTTACAGTCCTTGATACAGGTTTAGCTGATTTTAGTTTCTGCCTGTAGGACGGTATAAGATGAACCAGAAGGTGATCAGAACGTCCCAAAGCTGCTCGTGGAACAGAGTGATATGCATCCTTTATTGTGGTGTAACAGTGATCCAGTATATTACTGTCTCTTGTGGGACATGTAGCATGCTGTCTGTATTTTGGCAGTTCACTGGAGAGATTGGCTTTATTAAAGTCCCCGAGAATGATTAAAACAGAGTCCGGGTGTTGTTGTTCTGTGTCTGAGATCTGATCAGCGAGTTTCTGTAAAGCTGAGCTCACGTGCGCTTGCGGAGAAATGTAAACACTGACCAGAATGAACGAGTGAAACTCCCGAGGCGAATAGAATGGCTTGCAGTTAATGAAGAGTGTTTCGAGATTTGAGCAGCACGTCTTCTGTAACACAGTTACATCTGTACACCACCGTTCATTGATGTAAAAGCATGTCCCGCCGCCACGCGATTTCCCCGTTGATTCTGCGTTGCGATCCGCTCTAAACAGCTGAAAGTCCGGCAGATGGAGCGCGCTGTCCGGTGTGGTGTCATTCAGCCAGGTTTCCGTGAAACACAGAGCAGCAGAGTGTGTGAAATCCTTATTTGTCCGAGAAAGCAGAAGGAGTTTGTCCGTTTTGTTGGGTAGAGAGCGGCGATTTGCCAGATGGATGCTAGGCAACGGTGTTCGAAATCCGCGCTTCCTGAGTCTGACGAGCGCTCCTGCTCGCTTCCCCCGTCTGCGCGTCCTGAAGCGTTTGATCAGCGCCGCTGCTCCTCCGATAACAACGTTCACTAAAACGTCTGAATAATTGAAATCCAGAAAAACATCTTGTGGTGCGTTCTGCTGAATGTTCAGCAGTTAATCCCTGGTGAAACTGATGGCAGGAATATAACTAAAGACAGGACAAACTAACAAAAACACAAAAACATATGCAGAGCACGTCACGGAGGCAGCCATCCTGTATCGGCGCCATAATTAATGCAGCCTAAAAATTATTTTACGGATTTGGATATTAAAAGCATATTAGTATGTTATGTGTAAGCCAGGTTAAAGAGATGGGTCTTTAATCTAGATTTAAACTGCAAGAGTGTGTCTGCCTCCCGAACAATGTTAGGTAGGTTATTCCAGAGTTTAGGCGCCAAATAGGAAAAGGATCTGCCGCCCGCAGTTGATTTTGATATTCTAGGTATTATCAAATTGCCTGAGTTTTGAGAACGTAGTGGACGTAGAGGATTATAATGTAAAAGGAGCTCATTCAAATACTGAGGTGCAAAACCATTCAGGGCTTTATAAGTAATAAGCAATATTTTAAAATCTATATGATGTTTGATACACTGTTAAAAATTGCTGTAAAAAAACGGCCAAATTTCGACAGTAACATACTGTTTTTCATTAAAACAGTGCATTCTGGGTAATATTTATAGTTTTCGAGAAGGTAGCCTGCTGCTATATATCGTAAATTAGCAACGTTCAAAGTCAACACTCAGTGGCTGTGTTTCAAATCACACCCTACTCCCTCATTCACTATTCCCTACATGAGTTTACTAATATAGTCCACCTGATAGAGAGAATGAAAACTAATGAGTGAATTCAGACAATGATCAACAGCTGCTGTTAACCATTAGAATCATTGAAGAAAAAAGAAACAAGACACACACGAGAACTACAACTGACTTCAGCCACAGCTTAAAACGGAATCAACCGAAGATGTATACAATCAACAAACAGCTTTACCAACTTCACTCATTACTAACCAGACTGACTTTATTTCTTTCAGATCAGAGATCAAAAGACCTTATTGAGAATTACAGAGATGTAGATGATAATGTTAGTTTATTTTAGCATCACCATTGCGGAGATCAGTGTTTGCTTTAGTTGGGCTCCTGACCCTTGACTTTTGTACTTTAAATTTTGTTTCATTACTGTATTTGTATCTTTATGGTACATCTGTTACTGCAATGTTAATTTTGATAATCAAGTGATTTTGGTGGTTTCTCTTAGGCATGATCTACTAGAATGACTTAAAGTTTTAATATAGTAGTCAAATATTAGTTTGGTGTTGCAATATTTGAGTGAATTACACAATTTTTTTTTGTTTGTTTCTTACATTTTATGATAATGAACCGTAATGTGATAATCTGAACATATTGATTTAACAACAGTTTGAGTTTTAAATATTTTGGCCAGCGGTGTCCGCAACACTCAAAGAGAGACATCAACAATCAGCATATGAATCTCAACAATGGTGATAATCAAAAGGTTTATGATGCAAAGCATGCTGGGTACCAGCACAGGATAAAACTCATCCATGACTCCCAGCATGCATTGCGGCATGAATAAATTATGATGCTGAATTGTTCACTTATTTTCTTGAATTCTTATGTACTTATAATTTTGCTTTTGTCTTAAGTTTTAGTAGCATGTTTTGTGAAGTTCAGAACCTATCTGTTTATTTATTTTGTGGATTGTCACCATTGTTGTGATTCATACACTGATTATTGATGTTTCTGTCTAAATATCAGCGCAGGCATTTTTTATGAGTGAAATTTTCTTAACAGTCTTTCATAACTTAAGGCTCAGCAGTGTTTCTTATTTTGCTGTAGTGTCAATATTCAATAAGAGAAGGGACACGGGATTGGATCAGAAATAATAGAGTGTTTGTTGTTGTCAATCTATGAACAGCAATACCAGATTTTTTTTTCTTCTGTTTACTTTTTTTTTCTTTTTTATCCACTATAACAGGTTCCAAAAATGCATTGTTACAGAATGTAAAAAAAACATAGTTGTTTTAAAGTCACGTTTAAGAGCCCAACTAAAGTAAACACTGATCTCCATCATGGTAGTAAAAAAAACAACTAAACCTATTTAAATCTCTATTAAGATCTTCTGTAGACATCTGACAGAAATAAAGTCAGTCTGGTTAGTAATGTGAATCTGTTGAAGCTGTTTTATGAGTTGTTTAATCAGATCTTGAGAGATTTTATGAATTATTTTATTTCAGTTGATTTCATCTAAGGCAGTGGCTCAAGTCATTTGTATTCCTTGTGTTTCTCTTTCCTTTAGTAATTTTGTTTGTTAATAGCAGGTGTTCATCACTCATGCTCAATCATCAATTAATCACATAATTATCTCATTAACTTCACTAATTCAGTGTTACTCAAACACTCTGTAGTGTGCACACATTATAAGTCTTCATTTAAAACTGAGGATTTTGTTGTGGGGGTTTAAAGGGTTAAAAATTTAATATGAAGAAAAAACAGCATGAAACATAATTTAACAGTAATAAACTGTAATTAATTTACAGGAAACAAACTGTAGAAAACCAGTTATTTACTGGCACCCCTGCTGCCAGTAAATAACTGTTTTTCTACAGTTTGTTGCCGTAAATTAATGGTTGCCAGCAAAAAAAGTGTTTTTCTACAGTTTGTTGCCGTTAAGTCAAGGAAAAACAGTAATATACTGTTAAATGTAAATGTCAGATTTACCAAATGAAAAAAAATAATAATTTAACTAAAATATTTGTGAACATCCATAGAAAAAAATGTATGCAAAGTCATACACTGATAATGAGAGTAAATACTGAACTCAACTGTATTAATGTTTTTTTCACAAGAGAGATCTGTTAGTTTAATGCAGTTTTGTTGTTTACCATTGTTCTGGAGAGTAGAGCCTGTGCTTCAGTCAATGATGAGCCACAATTTCTGATTTTCTGCTGCTTTATATAAAGATGCTGATACAGTGGTGATCTCTGTGTTAAGTACTTCAGCACATACATGTGTGCTATAGCTGAAAATTAACAGCTGTGATTTAAGTTAAAGTCATGCATTTAGTTTCTTTACTACTACACATTAAGTGTTTGCATTTTTATATTAAGAAATATTCCTTCTCAGTGGACTCAAATGGAATAAGTTCATAGTACTAACATCATAGGAATGCTAGCTTTTAAACTCGAACTGTTTGAAGCAGTGGGAGTGGAGTTAATTTCCATGGTATAATTTACGGTAAAATATTGTTTTGTAAAAAAAAAAATAAGAGTGGTAAATTAATGGTTGAAAGCTGTAAATTAACAGTACTTTACTGGCGCCCCTGCTGCCAGTAAATTACTGTTATTTAACGGCACAATTTTTTACAGTGTAGGGAGCCAGTGCAGTGTTGACAGGACTGGGCTAATATGGTCATACTTCCTGGTTCTAGTAAGAACTCTTGCTGCTGCATTTTTGACTTGCTGTAGTATGTTTACTAAGCGTGCAGAACAACCACCCAATAAAGCATTAAAATAATCTAACCTTGAGGTCATAAATGCATGGATTAACATTATGACATGCAGAGTTTTTATGTTCTATAATTAACACCTCTGTTTTTTTTTCAGAATTTAGCAGTAAGAAATTACTCGTCATCCAGTTTTTTATATCGACTATGCATTCCATTAGTTTTTCAAATTGGTGTGTTTCACCGGGCCGCGAATAAATATAGAGCTGAGTATCATCAGCATAACAGTGAAAGCTAAAACCATGTTTCCTGATGATATCTCCCAAGGGTAACATATAAAGCGTGAAGAGTAGCGGCCCTAGTACTGAGCTTTGAGGTACTCCATACTGCACTTGTGATCAATATGATCTTCATTCACTGCTACTAACTGATGGCGGTCATAAAAGCACGATTTAAACCATGCTAATGCACTTCCATTAATGCCAACATGTGTTCAAGTCTATGCAAAAGAATGTTGTGGTCAATTGTGTCAAACGCAGCACTAAGATCCAATAAAACTAATAGAGAGATACAACCATGATCAGATGATAAGAGCAGGTCATTTGTAACTCTAAGGAGAGCAGTCTCAGTACTATGATACGGTCTAAATCCTGACTGGAAATCCTCACATATACCATTTTTCTCTAAGAAGGAATATAATTGTGAGGATACCACCTTTTCTAGTATTTTGGACAGAAAAGGGAGATTCGAGATTGGTCTATAATTAATTAGTTCTTTGGGGTCAAGTTGTGATTTTTTGATGAGAGGCTTAATAACAGCCAGTTTGAAGGTTTTGGGGACATATCCTAATGACAATGAGGAATTAATAATAGTCAAAAGAGGACCTATGACTTCTGGAAGCACCTCTTTTAGGAACTTAGATGGTATAGGGTCTAACATACATGTTGTTGGTTTAGATGATTTAAAAAGTTTATACAATTCTTCCTCTCCTATGGTAGAGAATGAGTGGAACTGTTCCTCAGGGGGTCTATAGTGCACTGTCTGATGCGATACTGTAGCTGACGGCTGAATGGTTGCAATTTTATCTCTAATAGTATCGATTTTAGAAGTAAAGTAGTTCATAAAGTCATTACTGCTGTGGTGTTGGGAAATGTCAATACTTGTTGAGGCTTTATTTTTGGTTAATTTAGCCACTGTATTGAATAAATACCTGGGGTTATGTTTGTTTTCTTCTAAAAGAGAAGAAATGTAATCAGATCTAGCAGTTTTTAATGCTCTTCTGTAGGATATGTTACTTTCCCGCCAAGCAATACGAAATACCTCTAGTTTTGTTTTCCTCCAGCTGCGCTCCATTTTTCGGGCTGCTCTCTTTAGGGTGCGAGTATGCTCATTATACCATGGTGTCAAACTGTTTTCCTAAACCTTCCTTAAGCGTAAAGGAGCAACTGTATTTAAAGTGCTAGAAAAGAGAGAGAGTCCATAGTTTCTGTTACATCATCAAGTTGTTCTGAGGTTTTGGATATGCTAAGGAATTTGGATACATCAGGAAGATAACTTAAAAAGCAGTCTTTTGTGGTAGAAGTGATGGTTCTTCGATACTTGTAACAAGAAGTAGAGTTTACAATTTTGGCTATATGAAGTTTGCACATAACTAAATAATGATCTGAGATATCATCACTTGGCTGCATAATTTCAACACTATCAACAATAATTCCATGTGACATTATTAAATCTAGAGTATGATTTCGACAATGAGTAGGTCCTGAAACATGTTGTCTAACACCAATAGAGTTCAGAATGTCTATAAATGCTGATCCCAATGCATCTTTTTCATTATCGACATGGATATTAAAATCACCAACTATTAAAACTTTATCTGCAGCCAGAACTAACTTGGATGTAAAATCCCCAAACTCTTTAATAAAGTCTGTATGGTGCCCTGGTGGCCTGTATACAGTAGCCAGTACAAACATAACAGGGGATTTATCATTAACATTTGTTTCTCTGGATAATGTTATATGTAGCACCATTACTTCAAACGAGTTATACTTGAAGCCTGCCCTCTGAGAAATCCTGAAAACGTTGTTATAAATTGAAGCAACACCTCCACCTTTGCCTTTTAGACGTGGCTCGTGTTTATAACAGTAATCTTGGGGGGTGGACTCATTTAAAATAATGTAATCATCAGGTTTTAGCCAGGTTTCTGTCAAACAGAGCACATCTATATTATGACCAGTTATCATATTATTTACAAAAAGTGTTTTCGTAGAAAGGGATCTGATATTCAATAAGCCAAGCTTTATCATTTGTTTATCCATATTGCATTTGTTTTTTGTTTGTTGAACCTCAGTTAAATTATTAATCTTAACTTGGTTTGGACGTTTTTTGTATTTTCTAGTTCGGGGAACAGACACAGTCTCTATAGTGTGATATCTAGGTGAAAGAGTCCCTATGTGCTGAGAATTAGCTGACCTCTGTGGCATGAGACAGCTAGCAGATGGTCGGTTTAGCCAGTCTGTCTGCTTCCTGACCTGGGCCCCAGTTAGTCAAGTATAAACACTAAGGGCCCTATCTTGCACCCAGCGCAATTGACTTTGTACACCGACGCATGTGTCATTCCTTTTGTCATTCCTCACGCGCTTTTCCCTCGACAGAAGCACGTCGCTAAACTACTGAATGAACTTGCGCTCCCTGGGCGGTTCAGCGCAAAAAAGGAGGCGTGTTCCGGCGCAAACAATCCCTGGTGCTATTTTGCTGTTACATTAAACAATTGCGCCACTGACCAGAAAAAACCTAGTCTAAAGTCAGTGGCGCGTTGCGCGTTGTTCATTATGCTATTTTAAGGGCGCATGCTTGACCATAATGTATAGCGTGCACAACGCGCATACACTTTGCTCATGTAATCTACACAGATGCAACAGTTATTTTTGCAAATCATAAATTGTTACACTAAAAAAAAATATTAACACATGAGATGACGGAAATCATTGTGATGTATTTTGGGTGGGTTTCTCCCATCCCCATACAACACAACTTCTCTGTCTTTCACTGCTCTTACAAGAACATCAATCTCCTCGGCTGTGAACCGCTCCTGGCGTGCGCCTGGTAAATACGCCATAATAATAGCAATCCATAATGGAACTTGCGCACCTGCTTTTAAAGGGAATGTTGGATGACGCTCTGATTGGTTTATTTCACGTTACGCCCAAACCACATCTATGAATAATGAAGCTACTTCAGACCAACCGATTTTAGATTTGCGCTTGGCGCAAGAGCCATTTATACCGCCGCGAAAATAGCAACAGCGCCGAGACCCGCCCACAAAGTTACTTGCGCTTCGCGATTTGACACTTGCGTTTCAGATCGTTTAAATAGGGCCCTAAGACTATTGCCATATTTCTAGAGAGAAGAGTGGCGCCACCCCAAGAGGGGTGAAGACCATCTCTTTTAATCAGGTCAGGTCTGCCCCAAAAGCTTGTCCAATTGTCTATGAAACCTATGTTATTCTGTGGGCACCACTTAGACATCCAGCCATTGCGTGATGACAATTTGCTATGCATCTCATCACCACGGTAAGCAGGGAGGGGACCATAGCATATTACAGTGTCTGACATCGTGCTTGCAAGTTCACACACCTCTTTATCCCTCCTATTAACTTTGGGGTCAATTTGACCCCCTTCAATATTTAACGTCTGTAAATACATTCTTAAAAAAAAATGTTTTCTTCAGATTTAATGAATTTTCCTAATTTAATGGGCACAACTCTGGAAACATAAAATTAACCTGCTGATATTTTTTTAATGTCCTGTACACATTTTGTAGCATCAATTTGACCCCAGGCTCTTTTAACTGTATAAATATAAATATAACAATTTCACAGACATTTGTTTTGGTTGTTTTATTGAGGTCACAATAACATGTTATAATTATAATATAATTTATAATATTATATAATTTTACATATTCAATATTTTATTAAAAAAAACTTAACCTAACTCTAACCTAACATAATCGTATCTGAAGTAGTTCACATGACATGGGACATAATTCTCATGAGAACTTTGATGTTTCCCGTGCCGTAGGGGAGATGAAAAAATCATTTTTGTGAGAACTTTGATATTTCCTGTGCCGTGGGGAGGGGAAACCTAATTCTCATGGTTTACCAAACAAAGGGGAGGAGCAAACATTATAAAAGCATGAACAGAAGCATTCTAAACCATTTCTCTTTGTGCTCTGTGTGCTCTATATGTTCTCTATCTCTCTCATTTGAAAATTACATCCAAGCAAAGATTTTCTGTCAATGAGATTTTGAGATTTTTAGATTTTGACAGTGAAAGTGACAGAGGAGCATGTGTCTGAGATCGATGATAATATTGAGGACCCTGATTATGAGGCATCCTGCTCAGATGAGAATGAGACTCCTAATGTTGACCCTCCTGTTGTCTCTCAACCACCCACAAACCCATTACCTTCCAAAAATGGAAAGTTATCATGGTCCCGCTTACCACCTGAACAACAGGGTAGAATTAGTGCTGCTAATGTCATCAAAATGGTTCCAGGGCCCATTAGATATACTGTCAGCCATCTCCAAGATATAAAATCAGCATTTCATCTTTTCATCACACCATCAATTGAAAAGAATGTACTTGAAATGACAAACTTGAAAGCCTACATTGGGTTGCTTATTTTGGCAGGAGTCTGCAAGGCAAAAGGAGAAGCAACAGCAAGCCTTTGTAATACTGACACTGGAAGGGCAAAATGCAATATGCCCCTGAGGGGGCACATCTTGTAGCTTTTGGTCTCTCAACGAGGTTGCTGAGATCATCCTTCAATCCAGAACTCCCTCCATGAGGAAACTGTACACCTTGAGGTGAAATCCTTTCACCTCCTGATGTGAAGACTGCCAGCACGACCCAGTTATTTGCCCAGTTGGGACAGTTCTGGAGTTCCTGCAGGCCCTTCTCTCTGCAGGTTTGACTCACTCCACCCTGAGGATCTATGAGGCGGCCATTACAGTCTACCGTGCCCCTCTTGGTGGCCATTCAGTGGGCAGACACCCTCTTATGTTTCCTCTGCGGTGCACTGAGGCCAGAAGAAGTGGTTGATCAGGATGCTATCCTAAAACCTTGAGTCCTCTGATCTCCCCACACCATTGAGAGTCAAGACTCACTTTGACCGAAGTAGGGCAGCCTCCAAGGCCTTCTTGTCAGGTGTGTCTATACAGGACATCTGCAATGCAGCTGGACAGTCCACACCCCTCACATTCATCAGATTTTATGGTTTAGATCTGCGAGCCACTCACGGCTCTTCTTTCTCTTGCCTTAATTGTGCTCCTTGTGTGCACACTAGGCAGGGACTTCCAAGTCTGGCGGTGTGGGCATTCTCGTTCCCATAGCGTTTTGGATGCAGCTCAAGTTCCTGAAAGGGAAACCCATACTTCCGGCATCCCTGCCAGAGTTCGCTTCATTCCTAGAAGCTGACGCTCGTTCCACCTCACATGCTTTTATAGCTTCCTGGTCGCTACATCACCCGCTTATGAAATCACGCCCATTCATGAGACTGATTTCACATATTATTCAGAGTTTGTCACGCTGAAGGGCGTTACTATAGCATTTCGGACGCAGTGTCTCATTCCCTTCGGGGAACCATGGTTACATACGTAACCTAGGACGTTTTTCTTGGGGTCAAATTGATCCCAAACATAACTTGTGTTACTATCCTTGATAAAATAAATAGTTTTTTGCTTTTCAAATGTTATAGATTACAAAAATCTATACTTAGAAATATTATAAAACAAATAAAACACCAAATTTATATATAAACTTTTCAAATTTTAGGTCAATCAGTGAGATTTTTTTGTGATTTGTAAATGTTTCCATAGTCGTGCAATGGGTATTGTGGATTTATAAAGGGTGGGGAGGGGGGTGGTGGGTGGATGTCAACTTAAAAGGCTATCCTAACAAAGACATAAATTACCTGAGACACAAACCTTTGTAAAAAAAATAAAAAAAATCATATTCTTGAGGTTTAAATTACTGGGGTCAAAATGACCCCAGTGGGTAACAGATGTTATCAGATCTGAGGGTAACAGGAGGGTTTTAATGTTATTTTTTGTGATCTCCAACTGGCGAAGTCGAACATCATTAGTGCCGGCATGAATAACAATCTTACTGTATTTACGTTTAGCATTAGCCAGCACTTTTATATTTGCCAAGATGTCAGGCGCTCTGGCTCCCGGTAAACATTTGACGCTGGTGGCTGGTGTCTCTATATTCACGTTCCATATAGTAGAATCACCAATAACAAGAGCACTTTCTTCAGGTTTCTCAGTGGGTGCATTACTGAGTGGGGAGAACCTGTTTAATGTTTTGATCGGAAAAGAAGAGCGGTGTTTTGACCCACGACTACGCTGCCTCATTGTCACCCAGTTGCCCTGCTGCAGGGGCTCTGTTGCCGGAACTGAACAATGAACAGGAATCCCTGAGCTAGACGCATCCAAAGCCGTATCTAGAGCCCTAACATTCTTACTGTCCTCAATTAAAGTTTGGATGTGTGTAGTGTTGCACGGTGCACTGATACTTCAAACGTATCGCGATTCTCGGAAATGAAAAACGTCACGTTTCCTAAATTTATTAGTATCGATACTTCAAGAAATGACTGCGTTCCAGATTTGTAAGAGACGTATTTCATGTCCAGTGCCTCCCTATGGACGTCTGTGTTTTTTCTCCTCATGCAAGCGGCAAAAAAGCACTACAGCGAGATGGCTGCATTAGTGGCTTTACTAAACTGATTTGGCTTTACTAAAATGTGTGCATAATCACATTAAATTGTTTAAATAAGTTGTTCAGATGAACAAAGCACGAGGTTTTCTTGCATAATTAACATTTTAATTGTTTGGTCAGACAGTTCATATATAATATTCACATTAATCTGTGACTAAACTTGGAGTTATGTTCTGTATGCTAAATATGAAAACGAGCGTATCTGCACAGCACCTATAACTGCGCTTTGTATCTGCTGATTGCTGATCGAGATTTACATGCTTGGCTCAATGAGCCTGTATACTCATTCATTTCGTTCATAAATGAGATGTATCCATTCATTCAACTCATTCATGAATGAGATCTCTCGATCTCGTTCAGTGAAGGGCGCATGGGTTCACTACATTCAACACATCATATGCTCCGTCACATCTTGAGTAACTCTTTGACAGGATGAAACAGTTCACAGAGTTATTCACGAGCTGCGCATGCGCTGCTAATAGCCCCGCGCTTGCGTGCTGCTGTGGAGGGAGGAACTTCAGTGAACGAGAAATATGAGTCAGTGGATTATGTGAACGAGAACAATTCGTTCACCTAAAAGATTTGTTCACGGACGAACGATCACTAGTGCAATTTCATATTGCCTGTATTAAATATTTGGAATACGATATATATTTTCATATTTTATTAGGTTCTTCGATAAATTTACAATACGAAGGTCTAAGTAGCAACATATATTCCGTGATGTCCCCGATGCGTGGGTCGCGGTGCGTAAATAAATTGTATTTTTTTATTTGCGGGCCATCACTAGGCTGCAAGTGATACTGTGGCCGCCGGGCCACGACTGGTAGAAAAAGATTACGCTCACTAAAGATGACGCTCATTAAAGCTCACTGGCTGAGTTTTCTCCTCTGAAAGAAAAGGTTGTACAACTGACAGAATAAGTTACAATATCTGAGATATTGCTGCTTAATTTAATTTGCTTTTTTTTTTTTACTTGAATGCCATAGCTTAAATTGATATTATTTATCTTTTGACATTTAATCTTCTGAGTTCAGAAACATTGTTTAATATAATCGCTGTTCATATTTTTATTCAAAGTTCAGAATCAAGATAAATTTATTACTCTTATGTTTCTTATGATAACTGAGATAATGCTGCTAAATTTATTCTTACTTTACCTTGAATGTCATTGCTCTATTTTTTATATTTTGATATTTCATATTTTATTCAAATGTTTAATATATCTGCTGTTCATTTGTTCATTTATTAATGTGTTATATGATTAGAATGTTGTCCCATATTTAAAATAAATATTACAGCAATAATATTTCAGAGTGTATTTTCCCTTTTCATTAAAAGTGTTTAAAAAAAGTATCGAAATCGCAATTCTTGACTAGGTATCGGTATCAAAAAAAAATCATTTTGGTATCGTGACAACACTATCAATCAATCAATCACCTTTATTTATATAGTGCTTTAAACAAAATACATTGCGCCAAAGCACTGAACAACATTCATTTGGAAAACAGTGTCTCAATAATGCAAAATGATAGTTAAAGGCAGTTCATCATTGAATTCAGTTATGTCATCTCTGTTCAGTTGAAATAGTGTCTGTTTTAATTTGCAATCAAGTCAATGATATCGCTGTAGATGAAGTAACCCCAACTAAGCAAGCCAGAGGCGACAGCGGCAAGGAACCGAAACTCCATCGGTGACAGAATGGAGAAAAAAACCTTGGGAGAAACCAGGCTCAGTTGGGGGGCCAGTTCTCCTCTGACCAGACGGAACCAGTAGTTCAATTCCAGGCTGCAGCAAAGTCAGATTGTGCAGAAGAATCATCTGTTTCCTGTGGTCTTGTCCTGGTGCTCCTCTGAGACAAGGTCTTTACAGGGGATCTGTATCTGGGGCTCTAGTTGTCCTGGTCTCCGCTGTCTTTCAGGGCAGTAGAGGTCCTTTCTAGGTGCTGATCCACCATCTGGTCTGGATACGTACTGGATCCGGGCGACTGCAGTGACCCTCTGATCTGGACACAGACTGGATCTGGTGGCCACGGTGACCTCGGAATAAGAGAGAAACAGACAAATATTAGCGTAGATGCCATTCTTCTAATGATGTAGAAAGTACGGTGTTATGTGAAGTGTTCCGGTTCCAGTTTACCTAATTAATGCAGCCTAAAAATCCTTTAACGGATTTGGATATTAAAAGCATATTAGTATGTTATGTGTATGCCAGGTTAAAGAGATGGGTCTTTAATCTAGATTTAAACTGCAAGAGTGTGTCTGCCTCCCGAACAATGTTAGGTAGGTTATTCCAGAGTTTAGGTGCCAAATAGGAAAAGGATCTGCCGCCCGCAGTTGATTTTGATATTCTAGGTATTATCAAATTGCCTGAGTTTTGAGAACGTAGCGGACGTAGAGGAGTATAATGTAAAAGGAGCTCATTCAAATACTGAGGTGCTAAACCATTCAGGGCTTTATAAGTAATAAGCAATATTTTAAAATCTATACGATGTTTGATAGGGAGCCAGTGCAGTGTGGACAGGACCGGGCTAATATGGTCATACTTCCTGGTTCTAGTAAGAACTCTTGCTGCTGCATTTTGGACTAGCTGTAGTTTGGTTACCAAGCGTGCAGAACAACCACCCAATAAAGCATTACAATAGTCTAACCTTGAAGTCATAAATGCATGGATTAACATTTCTGCATTTGACATTGAGAGCATAGGCCATAATTTAGATATATTTTTGAGATGGAAAAATGCAGTTTTACAAATGCTAGAAACGTGGCTTTCTAAGGAAAGATTGCGATCAAATAGCACACCTAGGTTCCTAACTGATGACGAAGAATTGACAGAGCAACCATCAAGTCTTAGACAGTGTTCTAGGTTATTACAAGTAGAGTTTTTAGGCCCTATGATTAACACCTCTGTTTTTTTCTGAATTTAGCAGTAAGAAATTACTCGTCATCCAATTTTTTATATTGACTATGCATTCCATTAGTTTTTCAAATTGGTGTGTTTCACCGGGCCGCAAAGAAATATAGAGCTGCGTATCATCAGCATAACAGTGAAAGCTAACACCATGTTTCCTGATGATATCTCCCAAGGGTAACATATAAAGCGTGAAGAGTAGCGGCCCTAGAACTGAGCCTTGAGGTACTCCATACTGCACTTGTGATCGATATGATACATCTTCATTCACTGCTACGAACTGATGGCGGTCATATAAGTACGATTTAAACCAAGCTAATGCACTTCCACTGATGCCAACAAAGTGTTCAAGTCTATGCAAAAGAATGTTGTGGTCAATTGTGTCAAAAGCAGCACTAAGATCCAATAAAACTAATAGAGAGATACACCCACGATCAGATGATAAGAGCAGATCATTTGTAACTCTAAGGAGAGCAGTTTCAGTACTATGATACGGTCTAAATCCTGACTGGAAATCCTCACATATACCATTTTTCTCTAAGAAGGAATATAATTGTGAGGATACCACCTTTTCTAGTATCTTGGACAGAAAAGGGAGATTCGAGATTGGTCTATAATTAACTAGTTCTCTGGGGTCAAGTTGTGGCTTTTTTATGAGAGGCTTAATAACAGCCAGTTTGAAGGTTTTGGGGACATATCCTAATGACAATGAGGAATTAATAATAGTCAGAAGAGGACCTATGACTTCTGGAAGCACCTCTTTTAAGAGCTTAGATGGTATAGGGTCTAACATACATGTTGTAAGTTTAGATGATTTAACAAGTTTATACAATTCTTCCTCTCCTATAGTAGAGAATGAGTGGAACTGTTCCTCAGGGGGTCTATAGTGCACTGTCTGATGCGAAACTGTAGCTGACGGCTGAATGGTTGCAATTTTATCTCTAATAGTATCGATTTTAGAAGTAAAGTAGTTCATAAAGTCATTACTGCTGTGGTGTTGGGAAATGTCAACACTTGTTGAGGCTTTATTTTTCGTTAATTTAGCCACTGTATTGAATAAATACCTGGGGTTATGTTTGTTTTCTTCTAAAAGAGAAGAAAAGTAATCAGATCTAGCAGTTTTTAATGCTTTTCTGTAGGATATGCTACTTTCCCGCCAAGCAATACGAAATACCTCTAGTTTTGTTTTCCTCCAGCTGCGCTCCATTTTTCGGGCTGCTCTCTTTAGGGTGCGAGTATGCTCATTATACCATGGTGTCAAACTGTTTTCCTTAACCTTTCTTAAGCGTAAAGGAGCAACTGTATTTAAAGTGCTAGAAAAGAGAGAGTCCATAGTTTCTGTTACATAATCAAGTTGTTCTGAGGTTTTGGATATGCTAAGGAATTCGGATACATCAGGAAGATAACTTAAAAAGCAGTCTTTTGTGGTAGAAGTGATGGTTCTTCGATACTTGTAACAAGAAGTAGAATTTACAATTTTGGCTATATGAAGTTTACACAGAACTAAATAATGATCTGAGATATCATCACTTGGCTGAATAATTTCAACACTATCAACATCAATTCCATGTGACAGTATTAAATCTAGAGTATGATTTCGACAATGAGTAGGTCCTGAAACGTGTTGTCTAACACCAATAGAGTTCAGAATGTCTATAAATGCTGATCCCAATACATCTTTTTCATTATCGACATGGATATTAAAATCACCAACTATTAAGACTTTATCTGCAGCCAGAACTAACTCGGATGTAAAATCACCAAACTCTTTAATAAAGTCTGTATGGTGCCCTGGTGGCCTGTATGCAGTAGCCAGTACAAACATAACAGGGGATTTATCATTAACATTGGTTTCTCTGGATAATGTTATATGGAGCACCATTACTTCAAACGAGTAATACTTGAAGCCTGCCCTCTGAGAAATCCTGAAAACGTTGTTATAAATTGAAGCAACTCCTCCCCCTTTGCCTTTTAGACGCGGCTCGTGTTTATAACAATAATCTTGGGGGGTGGACTCATTTAAAATAATGTAATCATCAGGTTTTAGCCAGGTTTCTGTCAAGCAGAGCACATCTATATTATGATCAGTTATCATATTATTTACAAAAAGTGTTTTCGTAGAAATGGATCTGATATTCAATAAGCCAATCTTTATCATTT
Organism: Carassius gibelio; assembly: GCF_023724105.1. NCBI lineage: Eukaryota > Metazoa > Chordata > Actinopteri > Cypriniformes > Cyprinidae > Carassius > Carassius gibelio. The sequence goes on along the minus strand of NC_068417.1, from coordinate 869,354 downwards.
GTTTATCCATATTGCATTTGTTTTTTATTTGTTGAACCTCAATTAAATTGTTAACCTTAACTTGGTTTGGACGTTTTTTGTATTTTCTAGTTCGGGGAACAGACACAGTCTCTATAGTGTGATATCTAGGTGAAAGAGTCTCTATGTGCTGAGAATTAACTGACCTCTGTGACGGGAGGCAGCTAGCAGACGGTCGGTTTAGCCAGTCTGTCTGCTTCCTGACCTGGGCCCCAGTTAGTCAAGTATAAACACTAAGACTATTTGCCATATTTCTAGACAGAAGAGTGGCGCCACCCCAGGAGGGATGAAGACCATCTCTTTTAAACAGGTCAGGTCTGCCCCAAAAGCTCGTCCAATTGTCTATGAAACCTATGTTATTCTGTGGGCACCACTTAGACATCCAGCCATTGAGTGATGACAATCTGCTATGCATCTCGTCACCACGGTAAGCAGGGAGAGGACCAGAGCATATTACAGTGTCTGACATCGTGCTTGCAAGTTCACACACCTCTTTAAAGTTATTTTTAGTGATCTCCGACTGGCGAAGTCGAACATCATTAGCGCCGGCATGAATAACAATCTTACTGTATTTACGCTTAGCATTAGCCAGCACTTTTAAATTTGCCAAGATGTCAGGCGCTCTGGCTCCCGGTAAACATTTGACTATGGTGGCTGGTGTCTCTATATTCACGTTCCGTACAATAGAATCACCAATAACTAGAGCACTTTCATCAGGTTTCTCAGTGGGTGCATCACTGAGTGGGGAGAACCTGTTTAATGTTTTGATCGGAACAGAAGAGCGGTATTTTGACCCACGACTACGCTGCCTCATCGTCACCCAGTTGCCCTGCTGCAGGGGCTCTGCTGGAACCGGACAATGTACAGGAGTCCCTGAGCTAGACGCATCCAAAGCCATATCTAGAGCCCTAACATTCTTACTGTCCTCAATTAAAGTTTGGTTGCGTGTCTCTAATTCTGAAATCTTCTCTGTCAGCCTAACTGTTTCCCTGCATTTATCACATGTGAATCCCTCATCAGCGACAGAGATAGATAAACTGTACATGTGGCAAGAGGTGCAAATAACAATTGTAGGAGAAGCCATTACTCACCGTGCTTGATGAAATATTCTTACTGCGGTTGTTTGATGAACTTGTGGAAAACTGCAGCGTGCAACACTAGATGCGTGTCTCTAATTCTAAAATCTTCTCTGTCAGCCTAACTATTTCCCTGCAATTATCACATGTGAATCCCATATGACAGACAGAGATAGATAAACTGTACTGTACATGTGACAAGAGGTGCAAATTACAATAGCAGGAGAAGCCATTACTCACCGTGCTTGATGAAATATTCTTAACACAGTTGTTTGATGAACTTGTGAAAAACTAGAAGGAGAGAGAGGAAAGGAGAAAAGAAAATAGTGATAGGTTCTAATGAAAACGCTAATGACAAGCTAACGAGTGCTAATGCAATGCAGGTGTACTGCACTCACGGATATAAAATAAAAGTGAACGATCAAAATTAATCTGATAAGATTGATCGATAATATCAGAAATATGGTGTGAATTAAGTTATATTTTATCACTTTAAAAACAGAGAGTGATAGTAAGATAAAGATTCTAGAGGAAAAAAAGAAAAAGGCTACACGGAGCTATGACTAGTTACAGCAAGGCCAGCAGGAAGTAGAGAAAACACTGCCCAACAGCTACACCCGCAGTCAGGGAGGCTCAGTCTACACTCTGCACAAAACCAACACAACACTCCTTTTCCACAGAGCACTTCTAGTCCCTAGAAATCTGTCTTAATCTGTTTTAGTGAGCACTTCTCCTTTGCTGAGATAATTCATCCACCTCACAGTTGCGGCATAACTAGATGCTGATTAGACAGCGTGGTTATTGCATGATACAATTCCGGCAATTGTTCCCGGGTTGCTGGTAAAAGAGTCACCCTTTACAGCATTAGTTCTGGCTTTTGTTCACACAGAGCTCATTCTGGGACTTAACCTAGTAATGTTACTAGGTCCCCAACCCTGGATCAGTCCCGGGATGTGTTTGCTTTTACACAGAAGGGAAACCGGCAATTTACTAGGTCCAACATTCAGAGTGAAAGGGGCTTTAGGCTCACCGAAACCAGTCAGTATCTGGTGTGACCACCATTTGCCTCACGCAGTGCTACACATCTCATTCTGATAACTTTCTGCAATCCCGTCATCTTTATTTTACTAACTGCATGCAGAAGGTGACCCAGCTGACCTCATCAGAAAAAAAACTCAACACTATATGCAGTTCAACTTCTTAAACTACTGCTTTAAAGAAGATATACTCTTGCATAACCTCAATGCATAAATTATTAACCTCCACATCTCCACCTCAAGAAACTCATCAAGATAGAGCAGCACTTTTAAATATATAACTTGCCATTAATTGCCATTAATGATATAAGCCTATTATTAATTTACATATTTTATTAAGTTTTATTCAAGCATGCTAGTGTGTTTTATGTATGAAATTTGAATCAATACAATTCTAATATACAGTATATGCAGTGTATTTTCTGTTAATCTAACAATTATTTGTATAAATGTATATTTTTGTATTTAACAAATGTATTTCATTTATTGAACCTTGTGATTTGATTTATTTCTCTTTTAGGCTAAATGATTGTGGCTTAACTGACAAAAGCTGTCCAGCTCTGGCTTCAGTTCTTGGATCAGATACCAATCTGAAAGAGCTGAACATGAACAATAATAATCTGCAGGATTCAGGAGTGAAGCTGCTCTGCACTGGACTTAAGGATATAAATTGCAAACTAGAGATACTGAGGTAAGTTTTGTGACAATCATTAGTGTTTTGTTACAATTTTGATCCATCTGTTAACATGGACCTAGATAATTTGCCACAGAATTGAGGACAGAACTACTTCAGCTCAGTGAAATTTGCAGGCTTTAATTCCAGCATGAACTCTTACTTCCAGTGTCCTCATTTATCAACAGTGCATACACACAGATTTGTGTGTAATGCGTGCGTAAGAACAGTCTCATGCAAAGTGTGGGATCTACCAACTTGTACTTAAACATAGGAATGTGTGTAAATATAAGCAGAACTCTGAGCATGCTTAAGCAGAGAATCTAGAGCTAGAATGGCAATACTACAAAAAGAAAATGTCAGCTAAAACATACTGGTAAATATTCAGATTATAACTGAAGTGTTTTCTCTTTATGCAGTCTCAAGAACAACTGTATCACTGAAGGATGTTGTCATGTTCTGGCTGCAGCTCTAAGTTCAATCCCTTCAAATCTGACAGAGCTGGATCTGAGCACGAATCAAATAGGAGACTCTGGAGTGACAGAAATCTCCAGTCTGCTGATAAATTCACAGACACTACAGATACTCAGGTCTGAATTTGGTTAATCTAAACATGAATCAATGTAAAGCTCCAGCTGGTCTGTAAACTGGTGCTGTGTCACAAGGAATGGGTCAGTAATGTGAAATTGGTGTGCTGGTGTAGATACATTTATAAAATATTGACAAACAGATGGATTTTTGGAAGTGATGGGAAATGTTAATATCTTAATGGTTTAATTTTTTATGCATGTATTTATTAATTCATTAATTAATTCATTTGTTCATTAGTTTGGTCTTTCTGAAGACTTTCAGACTGCAGTATCACAGAAGAAGGTTATAATTCAGTTGCAATCAACATAATTCAGTCAATACAATTCAACCCACTTGACCTGCAAGACATTTTGCTGTGGAGAACATAATTTTATGAAAACAATTTAACAAAGGTATCAGTAAAGTGTTAAAAAAGTTTGTTAATACACTTTTGAGTGATTCTGAGAATGGAACATTGATGAATAATGATGAAATTCAAATTGGCTCTAAACATTCATGTTAAAAATTATTTAACCCCCCAAAAAGTCCAGCAATAAAAGCTGCCTGTAAGTACTAAGAAGCTTCTGTCACTTCTCTACTACAGTCTTGGTCCATTCCTCGCCTGAAAAAGCTTCCAGATCACTGATAATCTTTGGTTTTCACTTTGCCACGGCTTTCTTCAAATTCAACCAGATATTTTCAATAGGAATTAAATCTGGAGACTGAACAGGTCACTCAAGCACATTCTATGACTGATCCCTGAACCACGCAGAAGTAGATTTGGATGTGTACTTTGGGATGACTGTCCTACAGGAAAGTCCATTGATCATCAGCTTCAATCTTTGCACAAAAGGCATCACAATTCTTGTCAAAATGGCCTGATACTTCAAATTATCCATGATGTCCTTCATACAGTCATGGTTTCCACTTCCTGCTGCAGTAAAGCAACCCCATAACAGGACTGTTTGATGATGGAGATGTTGTTCTTTCTGCTTATGAGATTTGACTTTTTTTTGCAGTAGACACATCCCTGATCCGTGGGTCCAAACAGTTCCAGTTTGGTCAAATCACTCCATAAAACATTCTTCCAGATCTCCACAGGTCTACACAAATGAATTTTAGCAAGTTAAAGTCAGTCTTTTGTTCTTCTAAATCAAGAGTGGTATTCTGCAAGATGTCTCAACATGAAGGCCATACTTGTGTAGTGATCTTCTTACACACTGCTTTGAAATGGTTTTCGTTCTTTCATTGGGTCATCTTGCAAGTCTTTGGCGTACATTGCAGGTTTTTCTCAGTTGCTCTGATTAAACATTTTATGATATTGTGGTTTTTCTTCAACACCCTAAAAAGGTTTTCTGGTACAACACTCTTTAAGCTAAGGAATAAGGCTGAGAGTTTTTAATGTCTTGGAAATCTTCTTACAGCCTTTACAGACTTTCTAAAGTAATACAGTTATTTATTCTCTATAACTTCTCTGTAGCGTTGTGTGATCTCTGTTGACTTTGCCATTTTTGCTACTCAACTTCAGCACATGCATGGGTTAACTCTGTGTATGTGTAACAGCTCAAGCTAATTCTGTTTTTAATAGAGTTTCTAAAGACTTAATTGTGTTATTATTCCCCACCATGCAAATAAGATATAAGAGATACTCCACTCCAAAATGAAAATTTACCCCCATAATGTTCCAAACACGTAAAAGCTTTGTTCATCTTTGGAACACAATTTAAGATATTTTGGATGAAAATCTGGAGGCTTTAGACTGCCAAGTAAAACTTGAGACATAGCTCTGTTATTAAAATCTTATAACTCCAAAATAATACATTATATAAGATTATATATTGACATTATGACTTTTAATATATGACTTTTAAAGTCAGTGAACTGTTATAGATGCAATTTAGAGTTTATCCTGGATCTTCAGAAAAGCTTGTATTTCTAAAGTACTGCAGTCTCTGAGGGGTTGAGTAATTTTGATTGCAACTGTAGGTTATAATTGTGGAAAATTAAAACTGCAAAAATTAAAAATAGCATTTGTTGTAGTTTGAGTTCACCGGTATAGAACTTTAACCAGCTTTACTGTGAAAAGAGTCCATTCAGGTCAAAAATCCTTTAGTGCATCTTTTTATTTTCTACATTCTAGAACATGTACTTGTGTGACAATCTGTGTTATAAGGAATAATACCATGTTTTCTAATAGACTTTCAGACTGCAGTATCACTGAAGAAGGTTATAAAGCTCTGTCTTCAGCTCTGAGATCAAACCCTTCAAACCTGATAGAGCTGGATCTCACAGGAAATGATCCTGGAGAATCAGGAGTGAAGCAGCTCAGTGATTTACTACAGGATCCAAACTGTCAACTCAAGACACTGAGGTGAGACCTGATGAAATAATGCAAAATAAATGATACGCATGTGAATTATATAATTTGACTAATTTAGTAAGGTATACAATTTGTTACATCAAAAATTTTCAAAATGATCAAACATTGAAGATCAGATGCTGCACCTGCTGTTGTTTTGATGATAAATGTCTGCACAGTTTAGTTCTATTAAAAGTTGCAGGTTAAGCAAACATTTTTTTGTCAGTAGATGTGCTGGTGTTCAGTAGTTTGGTGCCTCAATTAACATTTATTATTGTGGACATTTCTCATGAAAAACATATTCAGTGTGATTTATTATCCTGATTGTTTAAATGTCACTGAATGCACTGTACATTAATTTCCATCAAGCTCAGATTCACAACACTGTAGATCACTGATCTAGAATAGAGAACTGGATTGATCATGACATCATGAAAGTGAAGCCACTGCACCGCCATATTAGTAATCCCTAGTGTGTGTAAACATTCTATTGAATTAATAGGAAATTGTATGATTTTAATGAAAAAACATCACATAACAAGTCAGCGTTTTTAAATCTGAACTATCCCTGTACATTCTTACAATGCAAACACTCAAGGGAATTTTCCCTCCTTATTAAAAAGCTACGTTCATTACAGTAGCGAACATCATGAACACTCTCTCTTTCATTCTGAAATCTGAAGAAAGATTTATGCTTCGTATAAACGTATCTTTATTCTCCTTGAACAGTTATTCATTGTTTATATAATTATGTTGTAGTGTTTTCATTCGTACAGTAGGTGCTAACTGCAAATGTTTTAACAATGATTTCGTTAACAGCATTCATTTTGAAGCAGGTAATGATTTAAGTGGTGGTTATAAATTATTATTGATTTAGCATACAGCATTTTACATGGAAACAGTAGCTAATGCTAGTTAACATATGTGTGATCTTGGACAGTCTGAAATAGATGTTGCTCAATCAAGACATTAAAAATATACACATCATAATTTATTCAGAGAAATAACTGAATACAGACATCAAGTCAAGTCACCTTTATTTTTATAGCGCTTTAAACAAAATACATTGCATCAAAGCAACTGAACAACATTAATTAGGAAAACAGTGTGTCAAAAATGCAAAAGAAAAACATTACAGACATGAAGCTTTATTTCAGGATGGTAAATTAAGCTTTTCATTTCAGTATAGAGCAATTTTAGAGGGGTCATATAATGCCCATTTCCCACAAGTTGATATAATTCTTTAGAGCCTTAATGAAAAGTCTGTAACATAGTTTGTTTAAATTTCTTAATGTTACTGTAAAAAAAAAACTTTTTTACCCTGTCAAAAACAGCTGTTTTCAAAACAGGCTGGTTTGTTGGATTCTCCTTTAATGCTAATGAGCTCTGCTGACTCCGCCCCTTTCTTATGATCTGCTCTCCAAGAGACTGTTTACTTTAGCCACATTCATAGTGAAACTTGCTAATTAGCACATTATTAGGAAAGGGCGATTTTCAATGATTCATTTAAATACATTATACTCACTGCTGGAGGCTGGATCATGAAGGATTTGCACGAACATAAACGCAATTAGATCAAGGACGCATTTCTTTCACTTCTCCAACCATAAGTTAATCCTCTGAGATTTCAGTCACTTTGATGTCGGGAGTAAACAACTACTGCTATGTTCATTATAACATCCAACAACAAATCACCTCAATTACTTAGGAGTCATGCTCGTCTGCATCTCGGACTGATGACGGCTCACTCAGGGCGGGTCTGAGGTAAGACAAGTCCAGTCAGTGCTGAAACACTGCTGTCAATCAAACAATCATGGGAGGGGCCTCCAACCGTGTGACGTCACACAGTCAGAGTGCTCGATTTGAGAAAGGGGAAAACATTTAAAAAGATTACAGAAAAACCACTTGGTGGATTTTTATCATTATAGGGTGGTTGTGTACACACAATGGCAACAAACATTTATTTCAAACAACTTGTAAGAGTGCATGTAGCATTATATGACCCCTTTAACAGAAGCTATTGCATTATTCATTGTATATTGAAATCAGTTTCTGATACTAATAGGTTCATATTTAAAAATTCCTGAATAATTACATACATAAAGAAATAGGCTATATTTTGTGTTGGATCAATTACCTGTGTCGTCAGTGTGCAGCAGACACACACCCTAAACGGTTTAAATATATCCTTATCTTGCCCAAAAAGACCAAAAACACTGCAGATAACATGAAGTAAAAATTAATTTACATACATGCTGTCAAGGTTTTCGCTGCCTGAAGGAACACGGAGCCGAGGATAAACGAAATAAGGCTTTTATTATATCCAACACAGGAGATATCCAACATGGAGCACAGAGGTAGGCACACGTTAGTAGCAAATGAAGAGACCCGACAAAACAGAACTGAAAGGACAAGGCTTATGTACAGCGGATAATGGGGAAACACAGGTGGATGGAATCACTAAATTAACACACATGAGGAAGAGAATAGACACACCTGGGAACTAATCAAACCAAAACACGGAAAGACAGAAACTGGGTCACGGGCAAAAACACACTAAAAGAGTCCAGGTGTGACAGTACTCCCCCCTCCCGGTAGGTGCGTCCTCGCACCGTAGAAACAACAGGGGGAGGCGTGGGTGGGAACTTGGGAGGAGGTTCCGGTGGAGGACGGACTCCCAGGAGGGGGCCAGCAGACAGGGACCACAGAAGGAGGAGCCAGGGAGGAGACGGAGGAAGGAGCCAGGGAGGAGACAGGAGCAGGAGGAGCCAGATGGTCCACCAGAGACCAGCCAGGACGGAGATCCAAGGTGGAGTCGACGGCGGGAGGAGCCATGGTGAAGGAAGGGTCGACGACACCAGGGGGCCGACAGGCGGAGACTGCACCGGTGGGTGAGGAGCCCAAGATGGAGCAGCACAGCCGCAGAGCCAGGGTGACGACGAGGATCCGGAGGGCCTAGGTGGAGCTGAAGGCTCAGGCGACCAAGGTGGAGGCGGGGTCCTGGCAGACCGCTGTGGAGCCGGAGCGACCGAGGATGGAGGTGGAACTGGAGGGAAGGAGGAGCCTGACAAAGCCGGAGGGATGGAGTGACGAGGTGGAACCAAAGGAGAGGAGTCCCGAGGCGGCGGATGGTCGACGACTGACCAAGGTGGAGCCGGAGGGACGAGGGAGCCCGGTGGAGCAGGTGGGATGACAGGCCACGGTGGAGACGAGGGAGCTAAGAGCCAAGGCGGAGCCGCTGGGTCGAAGGACCGAGGAGGAGTCCAGGGCTCGGAGGCTGGAGGCGGAGACAGGGCCTTAACACGCCAAGGCGGAGCTGGAGACTGGCAGTCCAGCGGCGAACCACCGCGCCCCGATGGCGCGGACTGAGGGTGAGCTGCAGGACTGACTGGCACCAGCAGGGATGACGAGGAACTGGCTGGTCTAGGAGGAGGAGAGAGGAGAAGGATGGGAGGAAGGACAGGAGGATCAGGGCTGGACGGAACCAGCGGAAGTGGAGCAGAGGGACCAGCAGGTTTGGGAGGAGGTGGGAGAGGGAGGCTGGGAGGGAATACAGGAGACACAGAAGATTCAGGGCTGGGTGGAACCAGTGGAGACACAGATGATTCAGGGCTGGGCGGAACCAGCGGTGAAACAGAAAAATCATGGCTGGGCGGAACCAGCGGAGACACAGAAAAATCATGGCTGGGCGGAACCAGCGGAGATACAGAAAATTCAGAGCTGGGCGGAACCAGCGGCGACACAGAAGATTCAGAGCTGGGCGGAACCAGCGGCGACACAGAAGATTCAGGGCTGGGCGGAACCAGCGGAGACACAGAAAATTCAGAGCTGGGCGGAACCAGCGGAGACACAGAAGATTCAGAGCTGGGCGGAACCAGCGGAGACACAGGAAACTCAGGGCTGGGCGGAACCAGCGGAGAAACAGAAAACTCAGGGCTGGGCGGAACCAGCGGAGAAACAGAAAACTCAGGGCTGGGCGGAACCAGCGGAAATGGAGCAGAGGAAATGACTGGAGGAGGTAGGAGTGGGAGACTGAGAGGGTATACAGGGGACTCAGGGCTGGACGGAACCAGCGGGGAAACAGGAAAACTCAGGGCTGGGCGGAACCAGCGGAGAAACAGAAAACTCAGGGCTGGGCGGAACCAGTGGAGAAACAGAAAACTCAGGGCTGGGCGGAACCAGCGGAAATGGAGCAGAGGAAATGACTGGAGGAGGTAGGAGTGGGAGACTGAGAGGGTATACAGGGGACTCAGGGCTGGACGGAACCAGCGGGGAAACAGGAAAATTAGGGATTACCTCCATAGACCAGTCCATCAGATCCAGAACTTGCTCCATATGATCTTCAGAGATTGCATACAGCTCACCCTCAGTCGCAGGAGTGTGGGCAGGGCTTTCCTCCACGCCCTCGATCTCCACGAGGACTCCCACGATGCACGGTGTGGCCGGCTCACACACCTGGTCAGTCGCGCTCTCGAGATCCTGTTCCCTGTCAATGGATTGCTCGGGCTCTGCGGCTGCGGTGGGCTCTGGCTCCGTGTAGCGAGTTGGTGGCTGGCTGGTCTCTGGGTAGGGAGTGGGACTGGCGAGATCCTCTATGGGGCTGACGGTGAAAGATGAGCCATTTCTCGCCAGAGTCCACTCCACGTATGCGGCGAAATCCTCCCGAGGACCATCTTCGGGCGACAACGCTCTGCACTTGGAGTTCAGGCTGGTGTTGTAGAAGGTGCAGAGCGCGTCGTCCGGGTAGCTGGTGGCATTAGCTAATAGCAGAAACCGTCTGGTGTGGTCCTCGAGAGAGCGTCCTTCCTGCTCCAGCATGAGGAGGAGGAATCCGGGGCTAGAGAGGGGATCCATCAAACACTACAAAACAAAAGACTGAGAAAAAACGAAAGCAAAACGGAGGGAAAGACGCAGTTTTAAACTTTCTTTTTTTTTTTTGGGTCGGGTCTTCTGTCACGGTTTTCGCTGCCTGAAGGAACACGGAGCCGAGGATAAACGAAATAAGGCTTTTATTATATCCAACACAGGAGATATCCAACATGGAGCACAGAGGTAGGCACACGTTAGTAGCAAATGAAGAGACCCGACAAAACAGAACTGAAAGGACAAGGCTTATGTACAGCGGATAATGGGGAAACACAGGTGGATGGAATCACTAAGTTAACACACATGAGGAAGAGAATAGACACACCTGGGAACTAATCAAACCAAAACACGGAAAGACAGAAACTGGGTCACGGGCAAAAACACACTAAAAGAGTCCAGGTGTGACACATGCATCATAAAAAAATAATCCTGTTTGACTGGTCAGCGGTTTGCTTGTGACTCAATGGTGCTCTCTGCTGGTAGGGAATAGTAAGATGGCTGATCAAACACTTCTGTTGGCTTCACTGCCTTTTGGCAGTTTATAATGTGATGAGTGATCTAGTCATATATAGATCAGTGCTGTAGATCTACTACAGCAGATCTATCACAGACCACAAATATGTGATGTGTGTTAGGAGAGGATCAGTGATAACATCACACACACACATAAACACACACACACACACACACATGTCTGAACCTGCAGTTCCTCTCATAATGAGCAGAATTACTGTTGCATCAGGCCATCAGTTAAGTAAAACTATCCAGAGATGTTCTGAACCCAGATCATGTTCTCTGTTAGTGGATCAGCAATCCAGTGTTTGGTGAATTCTGCTACATAATAATAGGAAGAGCCGGCATCAAAAGATCAACTAAATATATCACTATGAATGCTTAGCTGTCACAAGCTAGTTATCTCTTTGCTAACTTTCCTCATCTCCTGCTTAAAAGCCAGAAAGATCTTCAGATTTTTGAGAATCATGATCTAGTGAGCTTTTGCCCCTGAGTTTCTTTTAAAGAATTTTCTTTTATTTTGCACATTGAATTGATTCCAGCTTCATCTTCTCTTCTGCAGGTTTTTGGGTCCTGCTGCAGATGAAGGCTGTCAGTATGTGACTGGAATTGTGGGTAAAAACCCGTTACTCCTGAGAGAGCTGAATCTGAGTAAACATGAACTAGGAGACACAGGAGTGAATCAGATCTCTGCTCTACTGCAGGATAAACACTGTACACTCAACACACTGAAGTGAGTTTTTTTTCATTGTTACAAGGACACTTTTAAATTCTTGCTGCTGTGTTTTTTTATGTGTCTTCGTCATCATCACCAGTATTTGTCATCTGTCAGCTAAAACATACTGTATCTGTAAAACATACTGGTAAATATTCCAATGAAAACTGAAGTGTTTTCTCTTTATGCAGTCTGAAGAACAACTGTATCACAGAAGGAGGTTGTCATGTTCTGGCTGCAGCTTTAAATTCAAACCCTTCAAATCTGACAGAGCTGGATCTGAGTGAGAATAAACTAGGAAACCCAGGAATGAAGATCATCTCGACTCTATTTGAAAATGTACAGTGTAGACTGGAAAAGCTGAAGTAAGTATTTTAAAAGTGTATCCCATTAATTACCAAGACTGCAGTTATCCACCACAGTTTCATAAATGTGAAAATATTCATTTTGGACTGAGCTATATTTGGAAATAAAAACTAAATAAATGCTGTTTTATAAGTTATGGAGAATTGTTTTGTGTCTCCAAACAGTCGTAAAACTGAAAGCATTCAATAATTAAGAAACAGATTTAATATAAAATATATTTTAATTTAAGATATGTTTTTAGTAATCAGATTTATGTATGACATTTTTGTTCTGGCTAGTAGAAGTTCTGTATGACTGTTAAATGTAAAAAAAAAAAAAAAAAATGCTGGTGAGTGAGTTATTTTGAGCTTATAACTTGAATATGAAAGGTATACCTAGTTTAATGTTCATGTAATTTCCAAGATTTTGGGGCAGATTTTACCAGATTTGTACAACAAACTGTTTATAAGCCTGTTGTGAACTAAACACAGAAACTTAAAGGTCACTGTTGAGTTTTCCACCAAAGTAAAAGTCTGAGGACATTGTAAAATAAAGAAATTAAGACAGCATTGTAATTATGGTTTAGGTTAACGTACTGTACTTTAAAATGCAAAAATTTTAATAATCAAATGAAATAATTATTTACAGTGTGATTATCATTCAAATCTAATATTGGCAGATAAAAGTAGTAGCTAAAGCTGCTGTTTGTGTAATTGTATGTGTATCTTAATTAGTTGTGTTCTCTCTTCTACAGGTTAAACTGCATCAGTATTACAGATGAAGGTTGTGCTGCTCTGGCATCAGCGTTTAATTCAAACCTCAGAGAGCTGGATCTGAGCAGGAATCAAATAGGAGACTCTGGAGTGACAGAAATCTCCAGTCTGCTGAGAAATTCACAGACACTACAGATACTCAGGTCTGAATTTGGTCAATCTAAACATGAATCAATGTAAATCTCTAGCTGGTCTGTAAACTGGCACTGTGTCACAAGGAATGGGTCTGTCATGTTTTCTAATAGACTTTCAGACTGCAGCATCAGTGAAGAAGGTTATAAAGCTCTGTCTTCTGCTCTGAGATCAAACCCTTCACACCTGATAGAGCTGGATCTCACAGGAAATGATCCTGGAGAATCAGGAGTGAAGCTGCTCAGTGATTTACTACAGGATCCAAACTGCCAACTCAAGACACTGAGGTGAGACCTGATGAAATAATGCTAAATAAATGATACGCATGTGAATTATATTATATAATTTGACTAATTTAGTAATGTATACATTGTGTTGCATCAAAAATGTTCAAAATGATCAAACATGAAAGATCAGATGCTGCAGCTGCTGTTTTGATGATAAATGTCTGCACAGTTTAGTTGTGTTAAAAGTTACAGCTTAAAGGGTTAGTTCACCCAAAAATCAAAATTATGTCATTAATGACTCACCCTCATGTCGTTCCAACCCGTACGACCTCAGTTTATCTTCGGAACACAGTATTTTAGATTTAGTCCGAGAGCTCTCAGTCCCTCCATTGAAGCTGTGTGTACGGTCTACTGTCCTTGTCCAGAAAGGTAAGAAAAAAATCAGCAAAGTAGTCCATGTGACATCAGAGGGTCAGTTAGAATATTCTGAAGCATCGGAAATACATTTTGGTCCAAAAATAGCAAAAACTACGACTTTATTCAGCATTGTCTTCTCTTCCGTGTCTGTTGTGAGCGTGTTCAAAACAAAGCAGTTTGTGATATCCGGTTTGCGAACGAATCATTCGATGTAACCGGATCTTTTTGAACCAGTTCACCAAATCGAACTGAATCGTTTTAAACTGATCGTGTCTCCAATACGCATTAATCCACAAATGACTTAAGCTGTTAACTTTTTTAATGTGGCTTACACTCCCTCTGAGTTCAAACAAACCAATATCCCGGAGTAATTCATTTACTCAAACAGTACAATGACTGAACTGCTGTGAAGAGAGAACTGAAAATGAACACAGAGCCGTAGTTTGTTGCCTCAATTAACATTTATGATTGTGTTATTGTGGACATTTCTCATGAAACATATTCAGTTTGATTTATTATCCTGGTTTTTTAAATGTCACTGAATGCACTGTACATTAATTTCCATCAAGCTCAGATTCACAACACTGTAGATCTACTACAGCAGATCTATCACAGACCACAAACATGTGATGTGTGTCAGGAGAGGATCAGTGACACACACACACACACACACACGTCTGAACCTGCAGTTCCTCTCATAATGAGCAGAATTACTGTTGCATCAACACAGACATCAGTTAAATAAAACTATCCAGAGAAGGGTGGCCAATATGAGCTAAAATGCATATCACAATATTTTACACTGTCCAGGAGATATCGATATTATATTGTGATATGTGAAAAGAAAAAAAATACAAGCAAAATATTTTAATCTTACATAACTAGAAAAAGTGAGGGATTTTATTGTGCCATTGTTTTTCTCAAAAAGTGGGGCCTGTGTGAATTAAATTAAATTAAACATTGTGTGTTAGAGTTGGCCAGTGGTTCCCAAACTTTTTCAGCCAGGCCCCTCTTTTGTAGAGAAAAATAGTTTAAAGCCCCCCCCCCCCCCCCCCCACCCCCTTTTTTATTTTTGGAAAGTCTCTTATGCTCACCAAGGCTACATGCATCACGCTGCATCCACAGCAGAAAACATCACTTAGTTTTCTTTGCTTTTGTCAAATCGAGCTGCTCGCGTCTGGTGCAGACTCTTAGAGCAGAACCATGCATCGTTCATTTATATTTCTACATGACTCCTTGCAATACAACTCTGATTCATCAGTCGCTTCATCTAGTGGTCTGTTATTGATACAACCACAGCTGCTACAACTGATAACTGAGCGCTAGTGTTGAGCTCATTAAAATATGTCAGATTAATATTTTGTGTTCAATTATTTACTTATCAGGAAAGGGGCCACGTGGAAATTATACAGTGTAGTCTTTATCACCATGCAGAGGTTTATTTTGTAAAATAATCTGCTGACTGTACACTGTCCCTCAGTTTGGGAACCACTGGAGCAGGTGATCTGTGCTCTATTAGTTTGGTCTGTTACGATGCTCTGTTTGAGCACACAGTAATGTACTAGTAATGTACAGTAATAATGCCTGTGTAGCACACAGAGGTCAAAAACATTCATCCTCGACTCTTTATCATCATTTGTGTTCAAATTTGCAAAGTGTATCAAATTGAACAAAACTATATTAAATGCAAAATTTGAATTCATGAATACCGTGGATACTGTATCCAGTATCCATGGTGTAGCAAAAACCACATTATGCAACAACATAATACCGCTAGTCACTTTCATACCCACCCCTAATCCAGAGATGGTCTGAACCCAGATCATGTTCTCTGTTAGTGAATCAGCAATCCAGTGTTTGGTGAATTCTGCTTCATATTAATAGGAAGAGCCGGCATCAAAAGATCAACTAAATATATCACTATGAATGCTTAACTGTCACAAGCTAGTTATCTCTTTGCTAACTTTCCTCATCTCCTGCTTAAAAGCCAGGAAGATCTTCAGATTTTTGAGAATCATGATCTAGTGAGCTTCTGCCCCTGAGTGTTAAATAATTTACTTTTTTTTACTTTTGTCTTTCTTAAAAATATTTGTGTATTTGAATGTTCAACTGTTTAAACTTGAACTATAGCTTTTTGTTACAAACAATATTTGATAATCTTTAAATGTTTTGTGATGTAATGCACATTGAATTGATTCCAGCTTCATCTTCTCTTCTGCAGGTTTTTGGGTCCTGCTGCAGATGAAGGCTGTCAGTATGTGACTGGAATTGTGGGTAAAAACCTGTTACTCCTGAGAGAGCTGGATCTGAGGGGACGTAAAGTAGGAGACACAGGAGTGAATCAGATCTCTGCTCTACTGCAGGATAAACACTGTACACTCAACACACTGAAGTGAGTATCTTACGTCATTTCACATGTAACAGGACTAGTAATGTTACAGTCGTCTATTTTAATTCTCATTTGAGTCTGACCTCACGTTATAAAGCTTGGAAGAGCCAGGACATTTTTAATATAACTCTGATTATATTTGTCTGAATGAAGAAATTCATATACATCTAGGATGTCTTGAGGGTGAGTAAATCATGGAGTAATTTTCATTTTTGGGTGAACTATCCCTTGCACAGTGGTGGAGAAAATAATGTGAACACATTAGAAATAGCCAGTATTTTATTAATATGTTTAAAATTTTTTGCCTTTAATACAGCTTAGAATAGATTCATACAACTTTTAAATAGACTTCAGTTAAATTCTGTCTCTAACTTCTTCTGTGACTGCTGAATGTGATCATGTTTACTGACTACAAACTGAGGATTGAAGACTAATTAAAATGTGTGCACATGTGCATGATTGTTTCTATATTTAAATGTAATTTCATAAAGGCAGGGTCAGTCTGGTTTCTGTCACTTCTGGGGCTTGATCGTCCAGTCTTCCTCTGGGACAACGGCCAGGGTTTTTTGGTCAACTGGGTCTCTGAGTTTAGGTTAGAGGAGGTTATGAATGAATGTGACTTGTAAAGTTGTGTAATCTAAACATTTGAGAGTTCTGCTCATACAGGTCAAATACACAACCCAATATCCAATCATTTCAGTTAATAATACCAAAAATACACAAACATTTCTCTTTTATCCAGTGGGACAGAACTGTTTTCATTGTGTTTATTAATGAGACACAACAGAATAGTTCTGTGCTGCTGTATCAGAACATATTCATAGTGTTTATTGATGCTTCATATCATCTCTCTGTCATCAAACACCAGATTAATGAATGTGTAAAGGCGGTCGCACACCGGACGAGACGCGCCGCGTCGCGTCGCGCCACATGTAGGACAACTCGAGGTATCGCACACTGGACGCGCACATTCTAAATGCGTGAGCTCAATTTCGCAGCAAGATGGGAGAGTTTTAACTTCATCTATTATTTTAATTTTAAATATATGATTTTAATTGATAAAAGCTGAGTTTTTAACGTTAATTAATTAAAATAATCTGTGTTATTATAATAAGTCTGTTATTGTTTTGTTGTATCTGTTGTCTAGGCAACTGTGCTGCTGAAAACGTAACCAAACACTTTGTAATGTTTTATTTAAATGAAACAAGTGTGCTGTACTTTAATTTCAGTTTCAGTTTATAACATCTGGGTTTTTTAATATAAAACTATGCGGATGGCGCTCTGTGGCGCGGCAGAAATTTGAACAGCGTTCTGAGTCGTAGCTGGGCGCCGCGGACAGACGCCGAATGGCGCCGCCGGTGTGTGTACACTCATAGAGAATAATGTGTTCGAATTTTAAAGACGTGGCGCGACGCGGCGCGGCGCTGCGCTTCTCGTCCGGTGTGCGACCCCCTTAACACAACTGAACAGAACCGGTCCAGACTGGGCTTTATTCTGTGCAGGCATTGCTTCTTCAGTCTGACCTGTTTCAGAGAAATATTACTGTACTTCACATCTACACACACAGACAAACCTACAGTTTTATTTAGATGTGCAAAGTTGAATCTGTGTAGCAAAGCTGATCAAGTCACTGGACAGAGCAGAGCGAATGCATTTACGTTGTAGTGATGTGCAGACCAGAATCAGTTTAAACACAAATACACAGCAGTCAGGACTTTTATTTTAGACAATATGCTCAGTTTTAGACAAAAGATGAAATAAGAATTATATGACAGAAATAAAAAGATATGAAATATTTTAACCCCTTTCACACAAGGTTGTTAGGAATTTAAACTTCATTGTATTTCTATCAAGAATCAGCACAAATTATACATAAATCAAGAGAAGTGTCAATTATTTGATTAAATGAACAAGTTTTGAAGACCAAATTGTGGAAAATTATCCAATGATGTTCAGACACTCTTCCTCTGTTTTTTGTTTTATCAAGACATTGTGACTTTATTAAATAGTTTTCTTCTATCTTCTCTCTTTCTCTGAATGTAGATTAAGAGACTGTGTTTGACAGATGAAGGTTGTTCTGCTGTGACTTCATGAACATAACGTGTCTGATTCATTGTGTTTTCTCTTTCTGTCTTCAGTCTGTGTAGATGCAGTATTACAGAGGAACAGTGTCTCATCCTGACTTCAGCTCTGAAATCAAACCCATCACACCTGAGAGAACTGAACCTGAGCTGGAATGAACTACTAGGAGACTCTGGAGTGAAACACCTCAGTGATCTACTGATGAACACACAATTCAAGCTGAAGAAACTAGAGTTAGTATCATTATACTCTACAGCAGTTACAGTCAGATTGATTTATCAGAATACACTATTTATTTCCAAAAATGAATGTACCCTTGTGATCTTTAATGAAAATAACCATCTCTTTCTCTCATAAACTCATCTCTTTTCTTGTCTGATGATGTGAAGGAGGGAAAACCTGCCAGTCTCATGAGATCACAGCAATAGACAACAATTATCAGTTTCTCATCAAAAACTCATGAATTCCTGACCTGCAGTTTTGTTTTGTTTTTAAAGTGGTTTCACTCAGACATGCATCACAATAAGAACAAAATATGATCACAAAATGTTGTACTTGTTGACTGTACACTACAATCTTAAAATATCTTGAATTACATTTTCATTTCTGAACAGAATCTTCTTTGTTACATTTAAAATCAATTTGAACATTTTAATGTTATTTTTAAGATGCTTCTGTAGTTGATCCTGTATCTTAATTACATTATAAATCACAAACCTCTTTTATTTATTTTTTTGGTCTGACTAAAGATGCTCTAGACTTGAAATGTAACTAATATCCTCAATATCCTAGTTTTTTATGGCTGTGTAATTTTTTTTTTTTCTGGTTTCGGCAACATTTTATTTATTGCACTGTATGGTGTTTACTCATGATGAATTAACATGTCTGATTCATTGTGTTTTCTCTTTCTGTCTTCAGTCTGTGTGGATGCAGTATTACAGAGAAACAGTGTCTCATCCTGACTTCAGCTCTGAAATCAAACCCATCACACCTGAGAGAACTGGACCTGAGCGGGAATAAACTACTAGGAGACTCTGGAGTGAAACACCTCAGTGATCTACTGATGAACACACAATTCAAGCTGAAGAAACTAGAGTTAGTATCATTATACTCTACAGCAGTTACAGTCAGATTAAAGATTACTGTTTACTTTCAGGAAAAGGAAAGGAAAGGATGTGACGTGTGGCCAAATATAGTGTCCCATAATCTGAACATGTGATCTGCATTTAACACACACACACACACACACATGTTTGTTTTTGTGAAAAGTGGGGACATCCCATAGGTGTAATGGTTTTTATACTGTACAAACTGTATATTCTATCGCCCTTCACCAACCCTACCCCTAACCCTAACCCTCACAGGAAACTTTGTGCATTTTTACTTTCTCAAAAAAACTCATTCTGTATGATTTATAAGCGTTTTTAAAAATGGGGACATGGGTTATGTCCTCATAAGTCACCCTCTCCTTGTAATACCTGTGTCATACCCATGTCATTATACAAAGTTGTATCCTGATATGTCACAAAAACATGCCCACTGTCACACACACACACACACACACACACACAGTGAACACACACACACACCGTGAACAAGCACACACACACACACTGTGAACAGACACATGCACACACCGTGAACACACACACACACACACACCGTGAACACACACACACACACACACACACCGTGGACACACACACACACCGTGGACACACACACACACACACCGTGAACACACAAACACACCATGAACACACATGTTTGTTTTTGTGAAAAGTGGGGACATCCCATAGGCGTAATGGTTTTTATAATGTAGAAACTGTATATTCTATCGCCCTTCACCAACCCTACCCCTAACCCTCACAGGAAACTTTGTGCATTTTTACTTTCTCAAAAAAACTCATTCTGTATGATTTATAAGCGTTTTGAAAAATGGGGACATGGCTTATGTCCTCATAAGTCACCCTCTCCTTGTAATACCTGTGTCATACCCATGTCATTATACAGAGTTGTGTCCTGATATGTCACAAAAACATGCCCACACACACACCGTGAACACACACACACACACACACACACAAACCATGAACACACACACACACACACACACACCGTGAACACACTCAGTTTTAATGTTATTTTTAAGTAGTTCTGTGGTTGATTCTGTATCTTAATCTACTTTAATCTTTTTTTTCTGTTTTTGTTTATGGTCATATAATAAGGTTTTTGGCAATGTTTTATTAATTATTGCACTGTATGTTGTTAACACATGATGAATTACTCACACATGAACATAACGTGTCTGATTCATTGTGTTTTCTCTTTCTGTCTTCAGTCTGTGTGATTGCAGTATGACAGAGAAACAGTGTCTCATCTTGACTTCAGCTCTGAAATCAAACCCATCACACCTGAGAGAACTGAACCTGAGCGGGAATCAAATAAAAAACACAGGACTGAATCACTTATGTGACGTACTGAAGGATTCACGCTGTAAACTGGAGAGATTGAGGTCAGTAACATTCACAGACAAGAATCAAAATGATGAAAATCACTTTGTTTAACTCTTATGTGCTGTTCAAGGTCTTTTGAGACCCCAAATGATGTTTGCTGAAATAAAAACAAATGTTCCCTTTATCTAAATGACATGAGACTTTATACGGTTGTCAACACTTGATAGATCAACAAATAGAAAATTAAATTGGATTGATATCTGGTTGTGTGTTAGTGTGAAAAAAGTCTCTCTCTGGAGACTCACATTGAAATGAATGAGGAAATGATCAAATCAATACTTTCTCTTCTTTATCAAATAAAATCAATAAATCCACCACAATTCAGACCACAAAATACACAAAGATGAACTGACAACCCTTCCACACGTTCACAATGCAGAACGATTACACTCACATACACCCCCCAAAAAACACTCCTAGACATTAATGGAGACTATAAAAATTTTGATTTTGTAGTTACATAATGTCAAAAATGTCACTCATATACCAACAAAATGTCCTTTTGGTCCGTGTTCTCTGTTGGCTGTGTTCTCTGGAGAGCCCAAACAGCACGAGTGTCGTCCCCAAACGAACAGCACATAAGAGTTGAACAAAACACTTTATACTCAATATCTCATGATGAATGTGTTCACATTATATTTGTGAAAGATTCTTCATCTTAATGATTTGTTTGTAAGATGATCTCTCTTCCTCTGTTTGTCTCTTTCTAGTCTTTATGGCTGTGGCATTACAGATGTTTCTTCTTTAACTCAGTCTTTGACAAACACAAAAGCTCTGCAGTTTCTAAAAGAGCTTGATCTGAGATATAATAAGATTGGAGACTCAAAGCAGAAGCTCATAGATGTGCTACGAGACTCAAACTGTGAACTGAGGTGAGTAAACTTCACTTTGTGATATTAAAGAGATTCATTTACCTCTGATATCAGAACAAATATATACTTTCAGATATTAGTGAAAAGAGTTTATCAAATGATCATCAAGCTTTATTTCAAAGGGTTTGTGTCAGAATGAAATGTAAAGTTGATCAAAATGTTGAACACAAAGGAGGAAAGAGAAGAAAAGCAGACTGTCACAGCTTTCTACAGCAACAGCTGCTTTATTAATGAGATCAGTAATAGTGAATCATTAGAGTTTGAAATAGATTTGTTCAGATTGTAGGAAAACGCTGGTAAAATCAGAGCAGATTCAGCTTCAGCTCACAGTCGTCCAGCATCACATGATCAATGTCTCTGTCTCTTGTGTGTTTTTACTTTGACAAGCAACACGTCACATTACTTTACACTTACTTTCTGTAAGAGATAATGTCCCTCCAGCCGCTTGTTATCACAGAATAAACCCGACAGGGTGATCAGGACTTGTGTCCTCCTGAAGAGACTTATTCTGTGATAACATCCGGCTGCATCTGCATTATCACACTTATTATATGCTTTCTTGACACACAAGTGAAGAATTAGACACAATTTAGATTCAGCTAAACACTTCTGCTCAGTTAGCAACAACTTGAACAACAAGACACACTTTGAACAATGTCTCCTCAAGTCTACTATTAACAGGAATCTCCTGCGGTTTGGTTTGAGGGTAAATCCAGTCAGTAACTGAGGCACAAGCTAATAGCAGTTGTGTTTGAATGAAACAAGTTAATACATATTCTAAATCGGGTATAGTCAGTAATTATTCTGAATTATACAGGATTTTAATGCAATATTTTACTAAAATTAAAAACAACAAAAATGGTGATTGAAATGTTTTAACTAATTTGTACTTTATTCCACTGAACTCTGATTATCTTCTCTTTTCGTTTCACCTTACAGTGTAGATCCATCACTAGAATCTGATAAATGCTGTGTATCATAAAGTGAAGTGATCTTGAGAGGAGCAGTAAACATCAGCTGAAGATCCACAGAAGAGCTTCACTACTGTGTCTATGAGGAGAAATAAATGTGTGATAAATGTGTAAATGTGATCCATACAGGTGAAGAGACTCAGACTTTACAATCAAATAATGCAGCATGTGTGTTAGAAACATGATATTGAATGATTAATGTTGCTTTAGTATTCAAGCAGATGATCATTGTGTTTAATGTAAAGCTGGAACAGAGGAGGAAGAAGCTCAGATGAGTCTGTCTGGCTCTTCAGTGTAATAATATTTCTATTAAACACATTCATAATGATTCAGATGTTTAAATGTGATTGTCAAGTGCAGCGCTTAAATGTGTCAAAAGATATAAAGCAAATCTACAATGTGCCAAATTTCCATGTTACTTAAAACATGTCCATGATCTCTTACATTTTCTACACATTGTTATTCTATTTAATTCTATATTAAGTTAGCTCTGTTTCTGTCTGTTGCTAACAATCACAAATCCTCTCATTACAACAAACAAAGCAGAAACACAGTGTCAATAAAAGCTGGATTGTGCAGTTTTGACAGATGAATTGATTAAAACGGGAGTTTTCACGCACAGTGAGTTTGTGCTGAACTGATTGACAGCTTCAGTGTTTAGAAATGCTGCACCTTTTACTCGCTGTTTGTCTCATTTTATTCACTATTTGAAGAACAGTTGTTTTGATCAGACTTTGTGACTTTTCCTACAGAAGAACAAAAAAGATCATATTGTGCTTCTCTTCATTTTCATGTCATTCTCAACAGTACAAACAGCACTTTTAACATAAATTGATTAAAACAGTTTATTAAAAACAGTAGATCTGTGTGTAATATTTTCTCTGATCATTTATTTTTTATTGTGATTTTTAAACTACTTTCCTCATCACTACTTTTGTATTTGAAATAATGATCACAAATAATAATAAATGTTTCTATATATCGTGTATATATGATTGATCTCGTATCAGACGCATTCGGTTGAGTTGCGCAGCAGTAAAGCGCTTGATTGTTCGGTGATTATCTCTTCAGATAGCGAGCAGACAAACAACTATGACTGGGACTGTCATACAGATAACATTATAATGAGGACACTATTATAATAAAATGCTGTGAATGTTAAGAGTTTAGTTGTGTTTCTGCTCGTTGTTGTGTGAAGATCGCTTCCACAAAAGGAGTTCATTCAGAGACACACAGACACGTTCACTTCTGCGTTCAGGGGATTCTGTGCAGATAGATATAAGTCCTAATATTAATGCTATGCTGTATAAATAACGAAGCGTTTAATATAAGAGATAAATGATGAGTTAAATCCCGTTTATTATAAACCTGATATCAGATGCCTCATTAGTGGCCGGGTTTCTCGACAACGATTGATCTGAGAGTTTAAGAGCGTTTTCTGAGAGTCATTTTACGATCGTTAGTTATTGTTTCACGTGTGTTTCTCAGAAATGCACTTAACACAATCTCAGTATCTGTGCTTTAAGAGCTGCTTAGAGTCGCTGTCCGTTTGTCAAGTGCAGAAATCTCATCTTATAGAGTGACTCTTGATTGTAGCACACGCTCGTTTACTGAAATGTTCATCTAATGCTGTGTTCAGACTCTGTCAGCAGATTGTCATTTGACTGACAGCTTCTGATCAATCTGGAAGCAGCCAAATATCTCCAAATGAAAGAAAACTCGGGTTTATCTTTGCAACAATACCCTTCAAAAGGCGTTCGGATGAAGAAAAAAAGAGGATAAAGGGGCTTGGATCAGATCGACTCAACTTGTGAATTCATCAGTAGTCAAGTGATCTCGATCGAGCTTACACTCGGGGCTTTTCCATCACTTCTGATGGGAATCACTGACTAGCTGAAGTGATTTTCTCTCAATCCAGGCCGACGAGACACCGATATTGCCACACAGTGTCCACTTGTGCTTCTGCTGCGCTACACTGATGCCAAAAGAATGGTACAGGAGAGTTTATTCCTCTGGGTTCAACCACAGCTGAGTCCATCACTACAGCACTAAAAGAGTGTCTTACTGTCATCCTTCCAGAGGATCAGAAGAATAAACTCATCTCCCAAGCGTATGATGGAGCCAGTGATGAGGAGCGACACTGCAGGGGTTCAGAGGAAGATGAAGATGTGGACCCAAATGCCCATTACATCCACTACTATGCACATCAGCTCAATCTGATCATGAAACAGGCCACTTCTCACAAACCCAAAGTCATCATCAAACAACATCATGCCACATGTGGACCTCCTCTATGCCAAACTCCAGAAGAAGGACACAGATTCAGTTCACATTTAGAGGAGCATCCAGCAGTTCCAGCAGGACATACAGAAGATCAGGTCACAGCTGTATTCCTCCTTTTGCATTTGTTATTATTATTATTATAATTATTACTCCTCCTTTGCAGAAATTCTCTCCATTCGCTGGTTGACCAAAGCAGTGAAGGTGTTTCTCAACCGAAGAGGTGGCGGTCATCAGTCCAGAGGTTCATGAACGGATCACAGCAGAGCTAAGTTTTTATTGCAGTCCATGTTAATCTGCAGGATTTCATAGAAAGCTATCAGAGGAAACGATCAGAAAGAGAAGTTCAGCTGCATTGATTCATTTACCCTCCACGGGCACTTGTCTTCTCATGTCTTTGATGATTTTATCATATTTGTGATTAAATATTGTAGTAAAGAGTAGATCTTTCAGTTAAAGACATATCTATATAATATAAATATAATAATAATAATAATAATACACATTTTCTATATAGTATATCTTAATATTACTGAAATATTGAAGAAAACATATTGTAAAGTCATCAAAGGCGTGAGAAGATATTTAAAATTACCCATAGAAGCTAACAATTTTTTTTTTATCTATGTATGCATTTATTTATTTTGATAGCTCCCTCTTTTTTCTTTTTTTTTACAATATAGCCAAAAGTGTCAATAATAAGGATCCAAGCACAGTGGCTTTTGTTGATGATACAGTTATACAATGGCCATGTCTCTTTTCTAATAAGAATCTTTAGGTGTCTCGTTTTAGAAATATTATTCCATTTAATACATTAACTTATTCTAATTTTATATTCACTTTCCTTCAATTGGGCATATATTCAGTCATAGTTGGCAACATATGTTTTCAATATCATTTGGATATAAAAATATTAATGATAGTATGTATTTTTGTATTTTAAAGACACAGTCTTTAAATAGTGATCTAAAAGAGTTTGTTGTGTGATTTCCTCTAGTGGACAACATTAGTATTACAGCCTTCATCTCTGTTAGCTCCCCGAGCAGCTGAAATTCATCAAACTTGACTTATTTACTCAGAATGTCTTGTCCATGTGTATGAATTTCTGAGAATTTATGGATCCAAACTAGGGCTGGGACAACGTGTCGAGGT
The DNA here is from genome assembly GCF_023724105.1 of Carassius gibelio. Classification (NCBI taxonomy): domain Eukaryota; kingdom Metazoa; phylum Chordata; class Actinopteri; order Cypriniformes; family Cyprinidae; genus Carassius; species Carassius gibelio. Next base: position 843,371 of record NC_068417.1, on the reverse strand, counting down.
CATCGATGACGCAAAATATGCGCATCGACCTGTTTTTATTTCTCTAAAAAACATTTGCAAAACGTTTACTTTATGTGCGCTGAATATACGCGATGGCCAGATCAACATTCTGTCCAACGTTATATAACCAATCCAGGGGTTTTTCTGCATTGATCTTTTTTTTTTTTTCTTTGGCGGCTGTCAAAGCCTTATTTGCGCTGACAGGGCGCGTACGAGAGAGAGCCCCGGCTGCGCGCGCACACTCACAGTCTTCAAACAACACGATCGCTTCTTGCTCTCTCTCTCCCTTGTGCATATTAATCAAAATCATTAAACACGATAGAAAAAGGGCGAAACACCAAAGTTTCACGCGCGCTCACGCACTCACAGTCTTCAAACTACACAAGCGCTGTCTTGCTCTCTCTCTCTCTCTCTCTCTCTCTCTCTCTCTCTCTCCCTCGTGCATATTAACCAAAATCATTAGAAAGGATAGAAAAAGGGCGGAACTCCAAAGTTTCACGTGGAGCATTCTGAGATTTTTTTTTTCTCCATGATAGGCTGCTGGCTCCCACTGTTAATTTTTATTTATTTATTTTTTTGTAAAAGCACTCTCTGTATTAGCTTAAAGCCCTCAAGTTTACATTGGTTACTGTATTATTTCAATTGCTCTAAACAAGACATTTTTTATTGAATGCTAGACATCAAGTTGTTGTTATTTTCATCTGAAAGAAGAACTTTTTTTCAGTAAGCTAGGCCCTATGTGTTCAGTAAGCTTGTTTCAGTGAGCTATGTGTTTTCAAGGCTTCAAGGTTTTATTGAATGCTATCTCTATACAAGGGCAAAGTAATGCATTCTTAGTCAGTCTTTTATATTGTAATTTTAAGAGCAATAAACATATATTGCAATGTTAAGGAATTCATGTTTTTTTCATTCAGATATGTAAATCAACATGTATAAATTGTTAGTAGTCAATTAATGGTGAGATAATCGAAATCGAATCGGTCTGAAAAAATTAATCGTTAGATTAATCGATGCATCGAAAAAATAATCGCTAGATTAATCGTTTAAAAAATAATGGTTTATCCCAGCTCTAATCCAAACACTGACACTGATCTCTCATAATCACCTGATTAATGGATATTTACTGTCCTGCGTTACTAACAGTTTAGTTTTTCATTTTGTGCAATGCCTCTTCAGTCCCTTCTGTTTCTTCTGCAGTGGAAAGATCAGTTTTGTAGATAGTTTTTGTTTTATAGGATTGGTAACAGCCCTATATTGTCTTATATTAAGTGAAATTATTAATAAAATGTAAATGTAATAGAATTTGATATGAAAGATGATGCATGCATTTAATTACGGTTAGGGAAAATGCCCTTTGAATAGGTTAAAAATGACATGGAAATCAATTTAAATAAATTTTTGTATGCAGTTTTAAGTCATATACTGTAAAACAATTTTCCAACAACAAAATCATGGCCAGTGAAAATGATAGCAATGCTAGTAGATTTGGAAAAATTGTTAATATCAAGTATATATCCCAGGGAGTCGATGTACAGAAATAAAATGTAGGAATATTCTTGTTATTTTTTAGCATATTTAGTCAACCTTATCCTATTATAAGTTTCAGTGACTAAAATTTAATTTTATTCAATGAAAAATTTATGTTAAAGCAATAAGATTATAATGAATCACACAGCAGTATTAATTTTGGCAGCCATTTTTAATTTAGTCTTAGTTTTACACAAATGTAAATTTCAACTCAATTAAATGTATGTCCATTTTAGTCAGGTTGCAGTCAATGAAATCTTAGTCACATTTTTGTCATGCTGTATAATGGTTAAACTGATAATGGTAATGTTTGTTGTTCTTTGAGAAATGTACTTTTGTGTTTCAGGTATTGCTCTTTCACCAGTAAACACAAAACAATAGAAGGTGGACTCATACACATGGTTTATTTTATCTCATGTAATGTGCTGATTTATTAGACTTTTTATTATATAAAATAACACCATAGACTTATGCACTCAGTCTGTCTACATTATAAAAACTGGTGAAACAAAGAATAATATTATAACAGTGAAATTCCTAATAGTTATTACATGATTACAAATGTCAGTAGCCTTTTTCTGTATTAAAACAGCAGCGGTTGAGTAAGTGTTTTTGCGCTTGTTATATCAGATACGTTCAAAGACCTCGTCATGAAGAAAAACGTACTACTTTTGGGAAAGGACATATGGAACAAGGATGAAATCAGGGGTGTTCATGTCAAAAAGAAAATGTTGGACACCAGCAACGAGGTGGAGGCTAAAAAAGTGGATATGAATAAGTCTTTATGTAATATTGACAGCTTTATGTCATAGTGATAGTAATCTCTTAATTTTCCAGAAGATATGCTAAATGTAAAATTGATTCCATGCATGTCATATTAAATATGAGTCCCTAATTACACTCTGTACCTCAGGTAGTTCACAACTGTGCTCATTTTGAGAACAAAAAAAACAAACACAGATACATTATCATGCTCATTTTTAAAATCCTGTCTTGAGGTTACTTCGTTTTTCTCTATTTGTACTCAAATTTGGGTATTGTACGCATTCTGGAACAATAAACACTATATATGTTTCATTCATAGTCGAAGCTATAGAGACCTCTCTCATGCAGAAAGTCCACAAGTAAGACTTAAACAAGTTAAAAAAATAAAATAAATCCAGTATTTTTTCATCAAAGAATATGAAGTTATGAGTTTCATAAAAGATATGCAGCATTTTTATTTACACTGTTCTAATCACATAAAGCTTACAAATAAAGTGTGTCATTCTGCCATCTCCAGCAAAGCAGTAATCTCAGATATTACAGTAAATGATCAAATAAATCTTTGGCCAGACAACGATTCATTGTGACTGCTGCCAAAATATTTTCTAATCAGAAAAAACAATCTGCATCAAATTTCAGTAAATCAGCATGATGAAAATTTGCATTTTTTATGTACACAAATTGTTTCTCTCTTGATTTTCACACATCTCTCATAATATATATATATATATATATATATATATACAGTATTGTTCAAAATAATAGCAGTACAATGTGACTAACCAGAATAATCAAGGTTTTTAGTATATTTTTTATTGCTACGTGGCAAACAAGTTACCAGTAGGTTCAGTAGATTGTCAGAAAACAAACAAGACCCAGCATTCATGATATGCACGCTCTTAAGGCTGTGCAATTGGGCAATTAGTTGAAAGGGGTGTGTTCAAAAAAATAGCAGTGTCTACCTTTGACTGTACAAACTCAAAACTATTTTGTACAAACATTTTTTTTTTCTGGGATTTAGCAATCCTGTGAATCACTAAACTAATATTTAGTTGTATGACCACAGTTTTTTAAAACTGCTTGACATCTGTGTGGCATGGAGTCAACCAACTTGTGGCACCTCTCAGCTGTTATTCCACTCCATGATTCTTTAACAACATTCCACAATTCATTCACATTTCTTGGTTTTGCTTCAGAAACAGCATTTTTTATATCACCCCACAAGTTCTCAATTGGATTAAGGTCTGGAGATTGGGCTGGCCACTCCATAACATTAATTTTGTTGGTTTGGAACCAAGACTTTGCCCGTTTACTAGTGTGTTTTGGGTCATTGTCTTGTTGAAACAACCATTTCAAGGGCACGTCCTCTTCAGCATAGGGCAACATGACCTCTTCAAGTATTTTAACATATGCAAACTGATCCATGATCCCTGGTATGCGATAAATAGGCCCAACACCATAGTAGGAGAAACATGCCCATATCTTGATGCTTGCACCTCCATGCTTCACTGTCTTCACTGTGTACTGTGGCTTGAATTCAGAGTTTGGGGGTCGTCTCACAAACTGCCTGTGGCCCTTGGACCCAAAAAGAACAATTTTACTGTCATCAGTCCACAAAATGTTCCTCCATTTCTCTTTAGGCCAGTTGATGTGTTCTTTGGCAAATTGTAACCTCTTCTGCACATGCCTTTTTTTTAACAGAGGGACTTTGCGGGGGATTCTTGAAAATAGATTAGCTTCACACAGACGTCTTCTAACTCTCACAGTACTTACAGGTAACTCCAGACTGTCTTTGATCATCCTGGAGGTGATCATTGGCTGAGCCTTTGCCATTCTGGTTATTCTTCTATCCATTTTGATGGTTGTCTTCCGTTTTCTTCCACGTCTCTCTGGTTTTGCTCTCCATTTTAAGGCATTGGAGATCATTTTAGCTGAACAGCCTATCATTTTTTGCACCTCTTTATAGGTTTTCCCCTCTCTAATCAACTTTTTAATCAAAGTACGCTGTTCTTCTGAACAATGTCTTGAACGACCCATTTTCCTCAGCTTTCAAATGCATGTTCAACAAGTGTTGGCTTCATCCTTAAATAGGGGCCACCTGATTCACACCTGTTTCTTCACAAAATTGATGACCTCAGTGATTGAATGCCACACTGCTATTTTTTTGAACACACCCCTTTCAACTAATTCAACTAATTGCCCAATTGCACAGCCTTAAGAGCGTGCATATCATGAATGCTGGGTCTCATTTGTTTTCTGAGAATCTACTGAACCTACTGGTAACTTGTTTGCCACGTAGCAATAAAATAATATACGAAAAACCTTGATTATTCTGGTTAGTCAGATTGTACTACTATTATTTTGAACAATTCTGTATATGCGTTAATTGACTCGAAAGGGTTAAGGCTGTAGTAGAGTGGCCAAGTCCAGATTCCCGTAAGGCCCTACAGAGGTTTCTGGGGTTCGCCAACTTCTACCGGCATTTTATTCGCAGCCCCTATCTTGATCACCCCTGACCCAGCACGTCAGTTTGTGGTGGAGGTCGATGCGTGGTAGGAGCGTTGTCATCGCAACGTTCTCACTCAGATGACAAGGTCCACCCTTGCGTGTATTTTTCTTATCGTTTATCTCCTGCCGAACGAAATTATGATATTGGTAACCGAGAATTGTTGACAGTTAAGAAGGCATTGGAGGAATGGCGACACTGGTTAGAAGGATCGGGGGTTCCTTTTATTGTATGGACAGACCACAAGAATTTAGAATACATTAGCACTGCCAAAAGGTTGAACTCCAGGCAGGCTCGGTGGGGACTTTTTTTAGGACGTTTTGACTTTACTATCTCATACCGCCCGGGTTCCAAAAATATTAAACCTGACTCTTTGTCACGTATTTTTGACCATTCCAAACGCCGTCCACTCCTGCGTGTATTTTTCCTGAGACATTAGTGGTCTCCACACTCACATGGGAGATCGAATCGAAGGTCAGAACGGCCTTAGAAGGGGTAATGCCTCCGCCCGGGTCCCCACCGAATCACTTATTTGTGCCGGAGGGATTAAGGTCCAACGTTATCCAGTGGGGACATTGCTCTAATGTAGCTTGCCATCCAGGGGTTAACCATACTAGATTTTTAGTCAAGCAATGATTCTGGTGGCCATTTATGGCTCGCGACATTCACAGTTTTGTTTTGGCTTGCTCGGTTTGTGCCACTGGTAAGACTTCCAATCGACCCCCTGATGGGTTACTTCAACCGCTGCCGGTCCCTTCGAGACCCTGGTCCCACATCGCTCTAGATTTTATTACCGCCCTCCCAGGGCAACACAGTAGTTTTGACCGTGGTGGACCGGTTCTCGAAGGTGGCCCATTTTATTCCCTTGCCCAAATTACCCTCAGCCAAGGAGAAAGCGTTGACCGTCGTAGATCACGTCTTTCGTTTACATGGCCTCCCGATAGACGTGGTTTCCGACAGGGGACCGCAATTTGTGTCCAAATTTTTGCGAGTATTCTGTAGATTACTGGGAGCGACTGTAAGTCTGTCCTCAGGGTTTCATCCCCAGAGCAATGGTCAAACCGAGAGAGCCAACCAAGATTTGGAAAGGGTGTTGCAATGTTTGGTCTCCAAGAATCCTTCCTGCTGGATCCAACAATTGTCTATGGTGGAGTACGCCCACAATACCTTACCAGTATCAGCTACAGGCCTATCTCCTTTTGAGTGTAGTGTAGGTTACCAGCGACCTATTTTTCCCAGGCTGGAATACAATGTCGCGGTCCCCTCTGTTCACACCTTCGTCCAGAGGTGTCACTGCACTTGGACTAGAGCCCGCGAGACTCTACTCCAAGTGGGGGCACGCACTAAGCCAAAGCTGATCGCCACCGGTCTAGGCCTCCCGTATACGTCGTGGGTCAAAAGGTGTGGCTTTCTACTAAGAATATTCCTCTCCGCTCCGTATCTAATAAGTTGGCTCGCAAATTTATTGGCCCATTTACTGTCACCAAGATCATTAGCCCGGTGGCAGTCCGCCTTAAACTTCCTCCTGCGTACAGGAGAATTCATCCCGCCTTTCATGTGTCAAAAATAAAGCCTGTATTTCATTCTCCCATTAATCCGCCTACCCCGGTCCCCCCCACCCCACCCCGCCGCAACTCGTAGATGGGGAGACCACTTATTCGGTTAATCGCATTCTGGACTCTAGACGGAGGGGACGCGGATTTCAGTACTTGGTGGACTGGGAGGGTTACGGTCCGGAGGAGAGAAGTTGGGTACCTGCTAGGGACATCCTGGATCACTCCCTTATCGATGATTACAATTGACAGGTAAGAGATTCTGGGGACGCCAGGAGGTGTCCTTAGGAGGAGGGGTACTGTCACGGTTCATGAATGCACCGTCTCCTGCGGTGTTCATGTTACGTCATGTTGATTGTTTCATGTGGGTGTTGCCACTGATCAGATGATCAGGGGCAGGTGCAGCTCATTCCAACAGCCTACTTAATGCCCTGTCTTTCGTCTCTTGTTTGTCAGATCGTTGTTTGAGGTCCTCTGTGTAGATGTCTGTTCGTTCTCCCGTGTTCCTGCCCTTGCTCTGTCTCCTGTTTGGTCGCCTCTGGATTATAACAGCCACTCACGGATTATCATCACCTCTCACGGATCTACCACCATCATTATCTCACCCAAAGCACCCAAATCACCTACTCACCAGTCTGTGCTGCCGTCGAGATCCCTGCGTCACTCTCCAACCTTCATTCATCACACCTCCTTTCAATAAACTCTATTTACTTGCATTTGCCTCCTGTCCTACATTGAAAGCGTTACAATGACGAGATCCTGAGGCCTTGTTCTGCCATTCATCCACAACCATCACCTCATGTTGCAGCATGAAAATGCACGGCCCAATGTTGCAAGGATCTGTACACAATTCCTGGAAGGTGAAAACATCCCAGTTCTTGCATGGCCAGCATACTCACTGGACATGTCACACATTGAGCATGTTTGGGATGCTCTGGATTGGCGTATACAACATCGTGTTACAGTGCACATTTAGAGTGCACATTTTAGAGTGGTCTTTTATTGAAGCCAGCCTAAGACACACCTGTGCAATAATCATGCTGTCTAATCAGCATCTTGATATGCCACACCTGTGAGGTGGATGATTATCTTGGCAAAGAAGTACTCACTGACACAGATTTAGACAAATTTGTGAACAATATTTGAGAGAAATATGCCTTTTGTGTACATAGACAAAGTCTTAGATCTTTGAGTTCAGCTCATGAGAAATGGGGCCAAAACCAAAGAGTTGCATTTATAAATTTGTTCAGTGTGTATCTCGAATAGACTGATTTGACATTTTTGTCACTGAGTATCTTTATGGTTAACTGCTGTTGTTTTTGTCATTAAAATTATGCCTTAAGCTTGATCTTTTACCTGCATTTGTTGTCAGACCGGACCAACAGGAACAGGTTAGATTTCTGTAAACTGAACTACTCCACCTGCAAACTTCTTCCTGCTCTCATTTTAGCAACAAGAAAAAAAAAAACGTCTACATGTAATCTCAAAATAAAGGTATCATAATTGATTATAAATACTATCTTTGTGTTTGTTATATCAAGTTTAAGTTGAGCTTTATTGTCATTCTGCTACATGTGTGGACATACAGTGGAACGAAATGTCGTGTCTCACAGGACCTCGGTGCGACATAAATACAGACATACAACAATGAAGTAAAACAGTATAAACCTATCCACAATTACCCTTTCTTAATCTGACAGATTTTGACTATAAATATACTATATATAAAAGTTTACTTATACATAAATTACAAAATACAAGCTATACGAATGCTTCACATGTGCAAAGAGAAACAGCTTAAATCAATCAACTGGCTGGGAAACAATGAAAGATGATTTGTAGTACATGTGTAAACATACACATATTACTGAGTCTTTTGTGGGATTATGTACACACAGCAGTTTGAGTGAAATGTGTCTAGTGCACATAGAGGAGAGTGTGTTACTACAGGTGGTTTGTACAGGCCCACTTACCTGTTTTTAACACACTTGGATTGCCCAAAAAAAAGTTTCAGAGAGTTCTTTGCTGTGATGTGGTAAGGTTGGATTGGTGGATGAGGGGAGATGGTCCATGTTTCAGGGAATTTGTGGGGGGTTTCAGGTGGGGTGGTTTGAGTTCAGGGCACTCACAGCCTCGGGGAAAAAGCTGTTGAGCAGTTTGGCGGAGTGTGCTCTGATGCTCCGGTACCATCTTCCTTATGGTAGGAGCTGGAAGAGACTGTGGGAGGTCCTTCATGATACTGCTGGCTTTGCTGGAGCATTGTGTAAGGAAAATGTCAAGGATGGAGGGGAGAGGGGCACCAATGACTTTTGCAGCTGTGTTCACTGTCCACTGTAGGGTCTTGCGGTCTGCTGCACTAAAGTTCTTGTACCAGATATTGATGCAGCTGGTCGGCACACTCTCTATGGTTCCACTGTAGAATGTGGTGAGGATGGGTGGAGGGAGACTTGCTCTTTTTATCCGGCGGATAAAGTGTAGGCGCTGTTGTGCCTTCTTGGAGAGTGACATGGTGTTGGTGGTCCAGGTGAGTTGCTGATGAGACCTACCACCGTTGTATCTGCAAACTTAGCAGTAGTCATGGGTCAGCAGCGTGAAGAGCTGGGTGCTGAACACACAGCCTTGTGGGGCACCTGTGCTCAGTTTGGTAGTGCTAGATGTGTTGTGGCCGACACAGACTGAATGAGGTTTTCCAGTTAGAAAGTTCAGTATCCAATTACAAAGGGAACTGTTAAGGCCCAGCAGGTTTAGGTTCTTAATGAGCTGTTGTGTGATTATTGTATTGAATGCTGAGCTGAGGTTGATTAACAGCATTCTGACAGGATTCTTTATTCTCTGGGTGGGTAAGGGCCAGGTGGAGGGTGGAGGAAAATGCATTGTCTGTAGAGTGGTTTGGACGGTATGCAAACTGGAGCATTTTTATGTTGTGCATGACTAACCTCTCAAAGCACTTCATCGTGATTGGTGTCTGTGCTATGGGACGGTAGTCATTTGAACAGGACACAGGTGATTTCTTTGGTACCGGTATGATGGTTGTGGATTTGAGACATGTGGGGACGACTGCCTGGCTCAGCGAGGTGTTGAAGATATCTGTTAGGACATCTATCAGCTGTGAAGCACAGGACTGCTTTATCTTATGATCTGAATGCATCATCTCTGGTCTTTAGCATCTGATCTGCTGTCATCCACGGCTACTGGTTTGCACGTGTGGTGATGATCTTGGTAACTGTCTCGTCATCAATACACTTTTTGATGTAAGCAGTCACAGTTTCAGTGTACTCCTGCAGGTCTGTGAAGTTGTTGTAGGTGCCTGCCTCTTTAAACATGTTCCAGTCTGTGCACTGAAAGCAGTCCTGTAGTTTTGAGGTAGCATCATCTGGCCAAATTGTGATAAGCTTTTGAACCGGTTTGGCGAATTTCTGAAGTGGTTTGTATACTGGAATTATCATAACAGAGATGTGATCTGAGTACCCGAGGTGGGGGCGGGCTATAGCCTTGTATGCATTCTTTTCTGTTGTGTAGACAAAGTCCAGCGTGTTTTTTCCCCTTGTTCCAAAGTTCATATGTTGGTAGAACCAGGGTGCGATTTGTGAAAAAAAACAGAGGGGGGGATTGCATTGTCTCCCTATGCTCACAAACTGCAATTTAATTTAGCCATTTAATTAAATTCTTAATAAAACTGTTTTTATTACTATATTCTAATTTTTCTATTGTCAGACAACGGAATGAATATTATAATGACTGAAACGCGGTTCATTAAGACTACATAACCAGCTCTCAAACATTAATCTGCACTAATGAAATCAAATACACATATGATAAAGTCAGTGGTTGTGCTGTGACTGATGTCGGCTATACTTGCTTGTAAAATAGAGTTAGAAGCAACAGAATATTTTTTTTTTTTACTGAAAGTGCAGCTCCTTTCTGCGCTCGCTGAACACAGCAGATGCAGTGAGAGGGGCTCGCGCTGGGAAAGAGAGACCTCGCACTCGTCTCAGAGAGTCTCAGAGACTTAATAATGATTGCCCAAAAAGTCGCTATGTTGCTAGTTGCTTTTTTGAAAAAAAAAAAAAAGTTGCGGACCGGCTTCAACCGTCTCGCAAGTGTTGATAGGCTATTACTCGTGAGGTGTAACCAATCAGATAGCGCCGTGGGCTGGACATTGAGCAAGTTTTGTGATCCGTCTCACCACTAGTGTAGTAGCACTGATCACTTTGAGGGGGGGATAAATTTATCCCCACCGGGGATTAAAATAATTGAGCAGAGGCAGGGATACATTGATCAGAAAGGGGGAAATTCCACACATCCCCCCCGGCAAATTGCACCCTGGGTAGAACTTTGGCAAAAGTGTCTTTAAGTTTGCATGGTTGAAGTCACTGGCTATTATGAAAAAGCCATGGGGGTTATTTGTTTGTTATTCGCTGATGGTGCTGTACAACTAGTAATCCATTGTCACATGCTGTGTTGACCGACCGAGTTGATAGCATGAGTGATGGAATCACTGGTCTAGTGGGGTAAGCCCAGGGGACTGGGACCAAAAAGTGGCACTGGACTTTCTGGCCCACAGCAGCCCACCACATCATGACGCATCCACCCCTGTTTTGATGTCATTTATAAATGTAATATTTAAGTAAACAGTTTGGGGATTTTACCAATAGGGCAACTGATCCTCCATTGAAACAAAGAAAAAAAAAACCTGCGCGCAGCAGCTGTTAGCGACTCCTAGTGAGCGATTCATGTTCATCACGACACAAACATTCTCCTAGAACTCACATTTTGCATTCAGTTAACAGATCCATATGAATCATGCATGAAATAGAGGGGCTCCAAAATATATTACCGCTCTGTCTGACGGCTATCTTGAATAGTGATGTAAAATTACTAACTTGATTTGCGTTGTTAACTCGCTTGAAGGGGTGAAACAGATCGTAGTTGATCGTTTGCACTTGTTTCAAAATCTGGCCGTTTCAAGCGTTTTAAACAATTCAAAGCACGCGCTGAGAGCAGCATTTCAGACAATGCGCGTACACAGAATTAATTAATCTTTTGCGTATTGTAACTTCTGAATGAACACATACACACAAAATGATCTCAAAATAGTTGTCTCTGCAAGTATTCTCGTAAACACAGTTGGTTATATTTTAAGTGAACGTATACAGTCACCTGCTGCTCAGAGAAATTTGCTGTACCGGATAAATTTCTCTCTCTCTCTCTCTCTCTCTCTCTCTCTATAAATTAAACGATGTGAAAAGGGCGTTTCAAGATACGCAATGGAATATACCAAACTAAACAGGGAGGGAGGGCAAAACACTCACATGCAAACAAAAAACACTCCTTTGGATTGACTCACTCATCCATTTGCGTAGAAAAGAGATATAATACTATGATTTCCGTCATTAATATATATATATATGTGTATGGGGTGGGTTGGCCCACATTTGCCAGTGGCCCACCGGGTAAAGTCCCGGTGCTCCAGATGGCCAGTCCGCCCCTGGGTGAGCCCTTGGCCTAGCTCTTGTGCCTCCACACTTGCCATTTTGGGACCCGGAGTAGCCGCTGTGTCCGACCGCACCTCTCTTGGATCTTTTTGTTGTGCCTTCATCATTTGCCTTTATTTTTACTTTGTAGAATAAACAGAATTTATTATGATCCCAGACTTAAGTTGAATTTATTAACTTTATGGATTGTTTTGATGAACTCTGTGTTGTTATCAATGCAACTCTGCAAGTTGTCACAAATTATTTCCTGACAGTTACTGTCAATTCTTCATAATTTAACCTGGTTGGAGTACAGAAATGTCAACTCCTTACACTGGAGTTAAAATACATCTTAAGAGTTAAAAGTCAAAATACATCTTAAGAGTGTTAAATTGTGACTCTTTACTTGTGTGTTAAAGAAAAACTACAGTAATTCCCTGTTGTGTGGACCATAGTTGTTTTACAGTGTATATATAAGCTAACTCTGTCCTATTGTAAAATTAATAACACTATTAAAAGTGTTAATTTAACTCAAAAAATATTGGGATAATGTGCACTTACTTATATTTGAATTTACTATGATGAATTTTCTGTGCATGTCTCCATGTATGTGTGCAATTGTGGCCTCATATATAACAGGATATTCAAGCCTCAAGTCAACTCAAGCAGTGCTTCTGCAAACAAGGGAAAATAAAAGGTAAAGTGCAAGTAGCATGTTTCACATGAACTGCCATCTGGTTATAGGCTGTCATGCACTTCCATGGCACACTCCATGGAAACATTTCTGTTCATAAAAATATTGTTTTAAAGAAATTTTTTTTTTTGAAAACTTAGTTTATTAGTTTATTTTACTAATTGTATAAAATGACTTCATAAGTCTTCATATTGTTCCTTACTTCTCACCTTACAGTCAGTGAGCAAGTTTTTTTACGCCACCATATATAGGCTTTCATACTTATCAAAAGTTATCATACAGAGAAATATAAGAAAATATTTAACAGTTGTCGGTCCATTATGTGTTGCGTGTGGTAACCATTACTGTGGCAAATCAGTGGCTGTAATCGTTCAATAAACATAACACAAATTATAATATTTTGTGAAAACGAACGATTATATCAAAAGCTTAATTTCGTTTGAAGCTGAAACATAATTACATTGTTGAAAAGTCTTTGTGATCCGGTGAATATATTTTCAGAGTGGCTTTAACGCGAAACAGAAATCTCATGAATATTCATGTTTACTCCGCCCAGCGACACCAAATATTTCAGAATACCTGTCGGAGCTTGAAGACACGTCCCAAATTTGGACGAATTCGCCACTTGTTTTGCACCATGGCGTCCAGAAGCGCTACAAAAGAGGGAAAAGGTACCTTTTTGTTTTTATTTTAAGATCATTTTTGGTCATAATAATTATACTGACAATAATTTGTCTAATCTAATTTGGTCATGCAGATGTTTAAACACAGAATATCCGTTTTGTTTTACTTTTGATTTGACGCGCAAGCTTTATGCTAAGTGTTTACTTCTGAAAACAGCGATATCGTTGACTTGATTGCAAATGATTGCACAGATACTATTTAAACTGAACTGAGATGATGACATCGCTGAATTCAGTGATGAACTGTCTTTAACTATCATTCTGCATTATTGACACACTGTTTTCCTAATGAATGTTGTTCAGCTGCTTTGACGCAATGTATTTTGTTTAAAGCGCTATATAAATAAAGGTGACTTGACTTGAAAACGGGCTACATCTACAGTAAAGATGTGTTCACTGATTTATATCCAGTTGGATAGTATTGTATTGAAATTATACTAGTTTATACTTAAGAAATATAACTTAGGTGCCTTATTGTAGGGTAAGTTAAGATGCTGGCTCATTTTACCCTATAGCTTCCATTTTGGAAAAGAAAAGTCAACAATATGCATCATAAATATGATCAGGCTCAGATGAATTTGCTTTGATGTAACATCTATTACATCTGTTATGCTGACAAGCCAAAACCAGTTTTTAGAGTAAATGGGTTTCTCCTTTTCACAGTCTGGCAGAAATGATGGTCACATGACCGTAAAAGTGTACAGAAATATCAAATGGTAAAAGTTTATAGGGTCTCTAGTGACCTGAGCTATGAAATAGTGAAAGTATATTTTGTCTGCAGAACAATAATTAAATCTCTGATGACTCAAGTGCAATTCATCTTTATTCGTCAATGTGTGAAACCAATTACTACACAGGGATAGAACATGAAATGGTTCAGAAATGTACTGCAGACCAAGTACTGATTGTTGTTAGATGTTAGTGTCACCATTAGTGGATCTGTGCTCAATCTAATGTCTGATATTAAAATGAAAACTAGATTAAAGCTTGACGAGATCTGACATTGTTCTGCCAAACTACTACAAAACAAAAATCAAGAATGAAGCAGAATTAAAATATATTTTTTTTTACATTTATTTTTGTAGCTCGAAAGGGAAGCTTTGAATTGAATTGTCCAACTTGTAAGTATACACATACGAATGTTCACAATATTGGCATTTGCTTACTTGAATGTACTGTTCAGTCAGTCATGTTTCATTTGTATGCTCATGACCATATCCTCTCACTGTTTCAGTGTCACAGAGAAGGCTGGTGTTGGTGGGAATCACTGGAGCAGGGAAAAGCTCCTCCGGAAACACCATCCTGGGCAGAAGTGCCTTCACAGCTTTAAAAAGTGGTTCATCTGTAACCAAAGAGTGTGGCAAAGTGACTGAAAATGTGGCAGGGAGAGAAATCACTCTGGTAGATACACCAGGCATGTTTGACACCGATATTTCAGAGGAAAAGCTTCTGAAACAGGAGATCAGTAAGTGTATAAATATGACGGCACCTGGACCTCACGCCATCCTCCTGGTCATTCAGTTTGGCTCATTTACTGAAGAGGAGAAACTCTCCGTGGAGAAGGTCAGAGCCATGTTTGAAGATTCAGATAAACACACAATCGTCCTCTTCACTCACGGTGATAAACTGAAACGCTCTATTGAGGAACACATCAGTAAAGCCAGCGAGGACCTGAAAGAAATCCTGAGATGCTGTGGGGAGAGATATCACGTCTTCAACAATAAACACATGGAGGATCGTAATCAGGTTGTGGAGCTGCTGGAGAAGGTAGACGCCATGGTCGCAGCTAATGAAGGAGAATATTACACCAGTGAAACGTACCGCGATGTGGAGCTCATGCTGAAAACTAAAGAAGAGGAACTGAGACGAGAATATGAGAACCAATTACTAGAGAAAGAAAAAGAGCTGAAGGCCACGTTTGCTGCAGAGAAGCAGAAGCTGGAGGAAAGACTGAATGAGTACAAGCGTTATTACGATGCACAGCTTCGAGAGTTCAGATTGAAGGCAGAACAGACTTATACTAATGAGAATAAACTAATGAAGATCATTAACAAGTTGAAAAAACTCACAGTCTAATTTTAAAGCAAACACTGGGATATATTCTCAGGCTTAAAAGGCTTATGCAGAAGGGTAGATAAGAAGATACATAACCCATTGTAAATAAACATGAAATTGAGTTATATGATGACAATTTATTTTTTTTAGATCAGCAGGAATCATTTGTGTTTGATAAACTAATATTATAACAGATAATATTCCACAGCTGAACTATATTTTACAGTTGTCCTTTGTACGAGACACACTTTTTTTATTCCTGGAGTGACATAATATAGTAAGTGTGAAATAAAACCTTTCATCTGTGTATTGTTTTTTCATAATAAAGAACCTGTAACTATTGAAACACGTCTGCACAGTTATTTCCAGAAGCAGAATGCCAACAAATACTGCAGGCCTATGCTTTATCTGCTCCTGGGCAGGTTTATCTCTATCTACCAATTGTTTTTCTCTTTGGCAATGTGCTAGTGAATTTTTGGATAAATCTAAACCGACATGTAGATAATTATCAATATTGCACACCAGATGCAAAAGAGTAAGAGCACAGAAGTTATGTTTTGGCTGATAATAGAGTCTTATAGATATACACACTATAAACATAAAGTTCAAAACCATATTTATGCAGATCCATTTCCTGAACCAAGAGACTAGTACTCACTATACAGCACCATATCTTCCTATAATCCTACTCTCTGTATTATTATCCATCACACATCTACGACAGATCAGCATTACTGCACACTGCATACATTTCTAATTCATCCCTGTTTTATTGTTGTGAATTCTTCTGATCTATTTAATTTGATCATTGTGCTGTTATTCTTCCCATTAGTTTTTTTTACAATACTCTTTCATTTTTAATTATAAGTGATTCAGTTTCAGCACTGTGCGGTCTCTTGACAACAGGATCTACTGTATGCAATAATGACAATACCCCACAAGAACAAGGGAAAATTCAGGTAAGATGATTTGGATTCCTGCTCAGACAGGTATTGTGAGTTCTTTTTTATATATATTTATTGATTTATTTAAGATGTAATTCAAATAAAAGTCAGTGCTGTGAAGTATAAGAGAGATGAGAAGAAATAGACATGTGAGATTAATAAAAGGACACTACACTATAGGGATTTCACCTAACAGGTGTTTTTCTTTTATTATTTACTATAGATCATGTTTATCTGGCCTATTTTCTGACACTATGGAGAACTGAGGGAAAAATGATGGAAGAGTCGGAGTTTTGTCGAGTCTTTTTTTTTAATCTACTTTTTTTTGCTTTCACTTCTGCAGTGTCCTGCCATTGGTATTAATGCCCTACCCATGTGATTCTCATGACTTTATCCATCTAGTGCTATCGGTAATGTACTGACGTTAATGCTTGCAGTCGCAAACTGCAGTGCTTATGGATTTCAGGTTGACATTTAAGATACATATTCGGAAGTTGGTAGATAAGTGCAAAAACAGTACTTATATACTTTGATGTCTAATAGGAATGGAATCAGAATCAGAAAGAGCTTTATTGCCAAGTACTGTATGCTTGCGCATACAAGGAATTTGTTTTAGTGACATAAGCTTCCAGTACACAGAGACAACAACACACAGACAAAAAAAAATGACATAGAATTACAAATTTGCAAATAAATAAGTGTATAAACAATTGTGCTATAAATGATAATGGAATAGGATTGAGTGAGATGCAGGGATGTACTAGGATCTCTGGATGTATACAGTTCTTGAAGGGTGGGCAGGGGAGCACCAATAATCCTTTCAGCAGTCTTAATCCACTAATCAATAAACCAATAATCCACTTCAGCAGAACAGTTCTCTCTAGTCTTCTGATGTCTGATGTTGTTGCTGAGCCAAACCAGACAGCTATTGAAGTGCACAGGACAGACTCAATGACGACAGAGTAGAACTGTTTCAGCAGCTCCTGTGGCAGGTTAAACTTCCCCAGCTGGTGAAGGAAGTACAACCGTTGCTGGGCCTTTTTCACAATGGAGTCAATGTGATTGTCCCACTTCAGGTCCTGAGAGATGGTGGTTCCCAGGAATCTGAATGACTCCACTGCAGTCACAGTGCTGTTCATGATGGTGAGTGGGGAAAGTGCAGGTGGGTTTCTCCTAAAGTCCACGATCATCTCCACTGTTTTGAGCGTGTTCAGCTCCAGGTTGTTAAGACTGCACCAGACAGCCAGCTGCTCAACCTCTTGTCTGTAAGCAGACTCATCACCGTCCTGGATGAGGCCGATGACTGTAGTGTCGTCTGCAAACTTCAGGAGCTTGACAGAGGGGTCTTTAGAGGTGCAGTCGTTGGTGTACAGGGAGAAGAGCAGAGGGGAGAGAACACATCCCTGAGGGGCGCCAGTGTTGGTGGAGCAGCTGTTTGATGTGTATTTCCCCAGTCTCACTAACTGTTGCCTATCTGTCAGAAAGCTGGTGATCCACTGACAGATAGAGCTAGGAACAGAGAGCTGGGTCAGTTTGGTCTGGAGGGCTGTTGGGATGATGGTGTTGAATGCCGAACTAAAGTCCACAAATAGGATCCTCACATAAGTCCCTGTTTTGTCCAGATGTTGCAGGATGAAGTGCAATCCCATGTTGATTGCATCATCCACGGACCTGTTTGCTCGGTAAGCAAACTGCAGGGGGTCCAGTAAGGGTCCAGTGATGTCCTTCAGATAAGCCAGAACCAGTTTTTCAAACGACTTCATAACGACAGACGTTAGAGCCACAGGTCTGTAGTCGTTAAGTTCTGCTATCTTGGGTTTCTTTGGGATGGGGATGATGGTGGAGCGTTTGGAGCAGGAAGGCACTTCACACAACTCCAGGGATCTGTTGAAGATCTGTGAAAAGATGGGGGACAGCTGGTCAGCACAGATTTTCAGACAGGCTGGTGTAACGCCATCTGGGCCTGGTGCTTTTCTTCTAATGTTCTTCTTGAAGACCTGATTTGAAGAGCAAATGGGGGAATGGGGAGCTAGTAGGAAATCTTTACTAAGAATATATAGTGCACTGATTAGGTGAACAATTGATTATAGATGAATGATTTATTGTTCTGCTTCTAAATCCTTGATTGAAAAATGAGAAACTGTTCAGGCACAATCTTTAAGAATATGTAGTGGAGCTTTCAGATCTTCTCCAATATTAGCCATAAAAGTGTGGAGCACCATAGATCATGACATACTCATAGATCGATTACAAAACTATACAGGTATTCAAGGGCAGGCTCTAAGATGGTTTAGATCCTACCTGTCCGATCACAACCATTTTGTTTATTTATCTCATTTATCATCAGTAAAATATGGACTGCCACAAGGATCCGTCCTAGGTCCCCTTCTATTTTCAATATACATGTTGCCCCTTGGTAATATTATTAGAAAATACGGAATTAGCTTCCACTGTTATGCTGATGATACTCCGCTATATATCTCAACGAGACCAGATGAAACTTCCCAATTATCTAAGCTAACAGAGTGTGTTAAAAATGTAATGACCGATGGCTGGATGACCAATAATTTTCTCTTATTATATTCGGATAAGACAGAGATATTAATTATTGGACCAAAAAACAGTACACAGTACACAGAATCTAGTAGACTCTGCAGTCAAACAGCTTGGTGTTATATTAGACAGCAACTTTTATTTTGAAAACCATATTTTCCATGTTACAAAAACAGCATTCTTCCATCTTAGAGACATTGCAAAGCTACAAAACATGTTATCTGTTTCTGATGCAGAAAAGCTAGTTCATGCATTCATGACCTCTAGACTGGACTATTGTAATGCACTTCTAGCTGTTTGTCGTGCATTTTTCACATTTGGCTCCCAAACTCTGGAATAGCCTTCCTGATAATGTTCAAGGTTCAGACACACTCTCTCTGTTTAAACCTAGATTAAAAATGCATCTCTTTCACCAAGCATTCAAATAATATATTTCTTAAATTGTGAGTGTAGTTGTATCTGATCAAATGCGCATTTTTATTCTTTAGCTTGGGTTAAACTAATTAATTTTACTTTGTTGGATCAGCAGCTATGCTAATGATGTCTCTATGTGTTTCTCTGTTTCTGCTGGATCTTCATCCCGTGGTAACTAGGATTTAAACAAGCTCCAGTCTGGATCCAGAACACCTGAGAAGAGATGATGCTGACCCTCAGAGGACCCCAGATGATGCTAACCCTGAATCAACAAACAGAACTAACAATTATTGCTACAAGTGTGACTGCATCATATAATAATTATTAATTAATAATATTAATAATGTTTAACATCTGGCTGACTACGTCTTGTATTTTTTTTTCTGAAAAATCCTGTCATATATGCTCAAACTGACAGTCACCACGTATTAGGTACTACTAAATATTGTAGAAACGTAATTTTCGGTAAAGTTGCTTTGTAATGATTTGTATCGTAAAAAGGATAAATGTAAAAGGGCATTCATAATTACATCCAGTAAAGAAGATACTGAAGGATTGATAATTGTAAAGTCCTGAGGTTCATTTGGGTGCACGGTGAACGTGATTTCACCAAGTACAACATGTTCCTTTAACAACATTCTGATCAACCATTTAAAATAGAGATATATAACTTTTAATGAATTATCTGTTTTAAACTTATGATCAAGGTTAGATGCTTCTACACTCTTGTTAATCAGATATCATTTCACACTAATTTAAGGAATACATTTTGGGTAGGCCTAGTGTTAGGTTTAGGGATAGGGATTTGGTTAAGACTGTATTTTACATTTGTTTTTTAATGTTGATCCAGGATCAACTAAATATGTTGATCCAGGAACATGTCTTGGCAAAATCACAGCAACCGTACCTGCTCATGTAGGAATACCAGGAAATAAAAAAGTCGATAAACTGGCCAAACAAGCAACGAAACATGTGAATGTTGAGGTACAAATTCAACTGAGTAAAGTAGAAATAAAAGGAAGAATTAAAGAACAAATAGTGGCAGGAAATGTGGGACAAGAATTTAAAGGGCAGACACTTAAACAATATTCAAAAATAAGTTGGCAATGGGAGAATTTGTTTTAACAATAGAAAAGAAAACATAATAATTAGATTCTGGTTTAAATCATTCATTATTCAAAACAGAGAAACATCAGTCAGGATTATGTACATGTACATGCAGTGACTATTGTAACTATTGAGCGTGCACCTCTACATTGTACAGGGTATACCATAGAAAGAGAGGAGTTATTTACGAAACTGAGAAACATATTTAATTAATTTCACTGTATCAAAAAAAAAAGAAAAAAGAGTGACTGTTAAATTCTAAAAGAATCTTGTTCAGGAACAGACTTGTGCACACTTTACTCATACAAACTTTTTAGGGCCTTTACACACTCATCATATAGCCTAGACCAGTGGTTTTCAACCTGTGGTCCGCGGCCCACTAGTTATTGCAGGTGGGCCGCCAATTATTTTCTGTTCATTTCCAGTCCATTCTAGGGCTGTGCAATTAAAAGAAAACGTCCTAAAATCACGATTTGAGCGTGCGCATATGCCTAACTCCAGGTTCACACACTGTCTGTGATGCGCCTTTTTTCTGAGCCAATGTTGACGGATCAGAGCGTTCTCACTGCGGTAAAAGGCTAGAAATAAAAACGTGCGAAAATAATTCATGTCTAACACATGAGCATAGAGTGAATTTCTCAGTGAACAGGATGCAGTTTAAGTGAGAGGAGACACGTTTTAAGTGTGCACACTCTCTCCTCGCAAAACAGCGTGTTTCTGAGCAAGCACGACTGGTTTTGTGACAGAGCAAAGGAAATCTGCTGCGAACAGAGAGATTCGCACTCGTGCATTATTTTAATGTGCTTTCGCGTTATATTTATGCGCTCTCACTGCTGACCGCATACACATACTGTATACACACTGCAAACACCTGAGGCACCGCTACAATTAATGAGCTCTATGAACAATGCATGGCAAAAAAGAAAAAAAGTCCCTGCATACAGGATTTTTTTTTATTTATTTATTTTGCCACAAGTCTATACATTTTTTTACATCTTCACTATAGTGATAATTTTGACTTATGTCTGTTCTAGAGATGTTACAACTTTTTGATAAAGCTCTGATTGGTTTTCTTTTGGAAATATGTTTCAAATTAATCCTGAATGCATTTATGACTGTAAAAGCACAATTGCAAAATTGATCAAAAAAATCGCGATAGTTTTTTTTTTTTTTTTGTCCATATCGCACAGCCCTAGTTTATTCAATAACTTATTATTTTAATAAGTTTAAAATCTAGCTTCTGAGTACTTAGTTATTAACCCACCAATAGCGGGGTCAGTTAATTTTTTTGAAGTGGGCCGCGCAAACATATGTGTTTGGTTGTGTGGGCCGCGAGTTGAAAAAGGTTGGGAACCACTGGCCTAGACCAATTACATATTGTAATATTGTAACATCTTGAAAATAAAATTAAATCTTCACTTTACGTACACACAGTGTAAACACACAGGGCAACAACATGCTCCTGCACAGCTCTCTTTCAGTTCAAATTTTTGGTATATGACACTGGCCACACACTGGGTCTACCCAGGTCAGTGATATCATAACGATGGGCAATTTCGTTTAATAAAGAGATTGAGGTTAATATATGAATATCAGTAGCATTTATATATGCTTGTTTGTGACAGTAGCTATCTTAGTTGTTTTAAAAATGTGGTTTACTGTTAAGAAATAGTTTTAAAATGTAAAGTTTTCAGATTGTTTGACACAGTGGAAAAATATGTAAATGCCAATAACTTTGCTGTGTTGGAATGAATTCATTGTGATGGCATAACTGTATGCATACAAATGTGTCTAACTCAATATTGTTTGTTGGCTGTACGTAATGTTATTAGAAGTTGTCATAACGCAAATATATTGATGCAAACTGTTGCGTTGATTTTTTTGTTTGAACTACACAATATTTTTTAGAGTGTATGCACGTGTTTTATGTATGTATTCATAGGCGAAGTTTGATTTAAATCCTACGTGGTGCCTCATATGTAAATAGTGATTTCTAATTACTTAAACCAGCTAAAATCATAATCGAAGTAAACACAAATCGAATTAAGACGTGGAGTATTCCTATTTTAGTCGCATTATCGGACTGCATTACATGTACACACCTTAATCTAACTATTATTGTTAATATGACGACAAAGTGACTTGTACTTTGCATTGGGGTAATTAACTGCACTTGAAGCTTAAATTTGAAAATGAAACCGCTAAAAACTGTTTATAGTACCATAACGAAGAGAAACTGTATGCTGATAATTCTGAAATCAACGTTGGGCTACATGGCATGGAGACGTAATGACGTGTGCCATTAATCGAAATGTAAAACGGGAACATGAACAGAATAATCTAAAAGCAACTCATGTAAACCCCTTAATCAGAATATTGTCTTATTTAGAATAAGGTCAATAATTAGACTATTGCTGTCTATGTATATGTAGTCACTGATAGTGTCAGTCTCCATACTGTACCTGGTTGTTTTTTAAAAAGCAGTGTAAGAAAAATCTTGCCTGTTAATTCTTGAATTCAGGAGGGAGAAACAGAAAAACACATTCTAATTTCCTCATTTATTAACAGTAGGGGTGTGTGATGAAACACTTAGCTCACGAGACATGAGATTGGGTCCACAAGAACGAAGAGAATGTTTTTGCTGTATTTTTAAGGAATCCTCAATGATAAAAATTAATGACTGGAAAAATATTCAGCAGGTACATTTTGGAATGTTATAGCTAATCATCTTGTAATGAATCATCAAATGCATTGATAGAAAATCTACAAGCACTGTAAATGGTTTTGCCACAAACTCAACTGACTGGCCTCTCTCCTGCATGATTTCACACAAGTCGCTTCAGAGCTTATACCATACTGTACATGCATTCTGAGCTTCCAGAACTTGAGGCTGCACATGTTTGACCTCCTAAAATGTACTCTTTTCCACAAATTAGAAAAATTCAGTTTTATTCTTTTTTTATTTTTATTAAATGCAAACAATAAGTGCAACCATAATCAAAGTACTCTCACAATATTCAAAGTGCAAAAGAGACCAAAGTTAAGAGGTGGTTATACCTACGCAGCCCAGCCTAAGATAGCTTTGATATCAGCAGCAGCTAAAACTAGTGCTTTAGTAAAACAGGTTAAATAACACAACATTTATATCAAATAGTAGACTAAACAAGTTTTTTTATTTAGCATATGATTTGTTTAACTATTACACTGATAAAGTAGCACATCCACCATCCCCTGCATCAGATAAAAAAACAAGTTAATTCTGAGAACGTTTACCCATGTCTTCATGTATGTGTGCAATAGTGGCTCATATATAAGTCTGCCCCATTAGAAGAACTTCTGCAAACTAGGAAAAACAAATTCTGCTGATTTATAACAGATATATTAATCACAAACAAACCGCTTCTCCACATTAACTGTAGGATGTCATGCACTTACATTTGACACCTTTTTTAAGAGAGAAACAAAGTTAAATAGTTGTTATTTCATAAGAGTCTTTATATTGTTCTTTATTTCTCAGCTTATAGTTTTACAATACAGTGAGCAAGTTTGTGCCATCATATGATACACAACTTTAAACGACATACTTATCAAATGACATGCTTTTAATAGCAAAACAGAGGAATATGAGAAAATATTTAACATCTGCTGGCCCATTTACTTGACGATAGGCTGCCACTGACAAATCAGTGCTGTAATCATTGAGTAGCCTAAACATTTAAAACAGCAAACAATTCATAAC
This sequence comes from Carassius gibelio, assembly GCF_023724105.1. Taxonomy (NCBI): domain Eukaryota; kingdom Metazoa; phylum Chordata; class Actinopteri; order Cypriniformes; family Cyprinidae; genus Carassius; species Carassius gibelio. Next base: position 819,357 of record NC_068417.1, on the reverse strand, counting down.
ATTTTGTGCACAAACAATTATATTCTACGTTTGCTTATCTTCATTCGAAGCTGAAACGTAATTAACCTCACGTTACCTTGTTGAACATTTTTTTTGATCCGGTGAAAACGTACTAATATTTTCATTGTCGATGTAAATCAAATAAGGAAACTCATGAATATTCACGTATGCTCCGCTAAACAAATATCTCAGACGCCGAACAACGGCCCTAAAACGTTTTATCAGTCGGGATGTTGTTTTATTTTGTGCTATTTTTTTTATCGCAAATTTGTCATTTAACTTCATTTTTTGTCGAATCTAACGTAAAGTACCGCCAGACTACTGATGTAGATCTTGGGGGCAATCTTCTTCGCGTGAGTGTGATTGATTGTTGTTGACTTGTTGTCGATTGATTTACAACGAGTAGCTAAGATCACAGCAACCGATTCTAAAGATTTAATTGGGTCAATCATTGCGCAGATTGCCTACACACATATGCTGAAATAATCATCCTACCCTAAACCATACACTGTGTCACGACTGGATCCATCTCAGCTTTATTCATTTACATGTGACGTGTTTGTGTTGACAAATGAAATCAGCTTGCAGGCCGCGGTTTGAAAAAAAAAAATCTTAAAGAGGAGTCGACTCCCCTTAACGGAATCGACTCTTAATTCCCAACGCCTAGGAATCGAGGAACCGATTCTATTTGGAATCGATTCCCAGCCCTACATTTCAGTTGGTCGCGGTAATTACCACAAGTTGGCTTGTCAACCGTCATTTAAAGAAGACGAAGACTGCAGCTAATTCCGCCAGTTTTTACAGTTCTCAGAATTGTAATTCGCTCGCTTCAAATATGAAACCTTTGTCGAGGTTTGTTTTTCCTGAAAGGTAAGTCTTAAAATGTTTTTGATGTACCAAGAATAAGCCTTATGACTGGTCGCAGGTAGTGTTTATGACGAAGGTTGAGTTATGTCTGCAAGAGTCGCATGCGCTTGGTAAGCTTTGTTAAAGTGTACATAACAGCAAGCGTAAATTATTTTTTGATTTGTAAAAGTGTACATTACATTTCAAGTATAAGAAAAAAAGATTTGCAGCCTTGTACTCTTTATTGTGTTATGAAACTGCAGCGTCTTTTCTGATATCAACCTGATAAATAAACCTGTTTGTGCCTCGTTGTTGATAAATGATGATTTAAAGAACACATGAGATTAATGTGCAGCATAGACATGCTTGTGACAGACAACAAGTCGTATTTACCTGCTTTAGAAACTTTCCCAAATACAGTGCCAAAAGGCATTAGAAGGAAAAGGAAAGGGAGATGCACTTTTTTATTTTAAAGCATTCGTTTGAGAAAATGAATAAATAATAATAACCTAGGAAAATAAGAGATTCTTCTTGCATTCTTATTTTAGTTGTGCATGGGCACCTGTTGACCACTCATATGTGCACTTCTGTAGATACAGTCGTGGCCAAAAATATCGACACCCTTAGTAAATATGATCAAAGAAGGATGAGAAAATGTATGTGCATTGTTAATCTTTTTGATTTTTTTATTTATTTAAAAAAAACACAAAAATGTATCCTTTCTGTTAAGTTTTCGTTTCTCTCCATCATGCCTATGTGCAATATGTTGTTGTCATCCATCCATTGAAAATTACTACAAATATAACTTCTCGGTATTGTTTTATTTACCGTTTACATCTCAATACACTGGCATAGCATCAGTGCTCGAGGGAGCAGCAACAGGTACAAAGAAAAGGTGGACTCAAGTCAAAATAAAAGTCCCATCGTTTCACACATGCGCACAATGAACTCTTGCACATTTTTGTGTATACAACAGTTAGTATCATAATCTAACATAAAATAAAAAATAATAATAAGCTACATAATATAACATAAAGCATGAGAACACAACTCAACCCCCCCACTTGTTCTCATCATCTTATGTCATGTATAATGACATCACAAAAATTTAGTTCCCAAACAGAAAACATTTGAACTTTAGAATTTTAATTTTTGATACAGATTTTGTCAAAACGTCTGCAACCATGTCTTCTGTTGGGCAGTACACAATATGTTTTTTCCCCTCACTGACAGCATCACGCATAAAGTGATATTTCACATCAATGTGCTTAGATCTAGATCTATTCACTGGATTTCTACTCAGTGCAATGGCCCCCTGATTATCACCATACATTGTGGTGCAAGTGTAAACACTACTGTCCATGCCATTTAGCAGTTGAGTTAAGTACATGCTTTCCTGAGTAGTGTTTGCAAGACCAATGTATTCAGCTTCGCAGGTCGACAGAGCCACTGTAGGCTGTTTCCTTGACTTCCATGAAATAACAGGACCTTGTTCTGTCAGGCTGAAACAGTATCCTGAAGTGCTACGCCTATCTTCTTCAGAAGATGCCCAGTCAGAATCACTGAATGCTATTAGACTTAAATTCTTGTCTGTTTTCTTGAAACAAAGCTCGTAGTCAGCTGTACCTTTTAGGTATCTCAGGACATGTTTAGCAGCTACTAAGTCATGTGTTTTAGGTTTGCAAGGGTTTGTGACAGTTTACTGACTATCCAGCTAATGTCTGGTCTGGTGCAGGTCATTGCATAGATCAAGCTTCCAACAAGTTCACGGTATTCTTTGGGGTTCTCAATCTCATTGTTGTTTTCTCCCTCATTCTTATTACATTCCACTTTTAATTCACTTGGGGTAGCTTTTGGTTTACAGTTTGACATTCCAAACCTTTCAAGCATTTTGAGAATATACCTTTTCTGATTCATTTTAATTTCTCCCTCTTTTTGCTCAAACTGAATCCCCAAAAAATAAGATATTTTCCCCAGATCCTTCATGTTAAATTTGGACTACATTTTTTCTTTAAAACTGTTGAGCTGATCTTCACTGTTTGCTGCAATTATCAAATCATCTATCCAGATGATCACTATGATGGTCTCATTTTCAATCTGCTTTTTATACACACAGTGATCAGACTGATTTCTTTCAAAGTTGTTTTGTTCAAGATGATCATTTAAAAGTTCGTACCAGTTCCTTCCAGACTGTTCTAGACCATACAGAGATTTTTTCCACTTGTATACTAACTTGTCTCATATGTCAGATGTTTCTTCAAAACCCTCTGGTTGTTCTAAGTTTATGTCTTCCTCTATTGGAGCGTGCAGATATGCTGTTTTGACGTCCATCTGATGAACAAAAAAGTCATTCTGAGCAGCTATCTGCATTAATGCCCGTACAGAGGTGAGATTTGCTGTAGGAGCAAATGTAGTCTATGCCTTCAGTTTGGTTGTATCCTTTTGCCACATACCTAGCCTTGAAGATTTTTCCTCTTTCTGCATTTTCTTTAAGGTCATATACCCATCTTCCCCCTACTGTCTTTCTGCCCTCTGGTAGAGTTGTCAATTCAAATGTGTCATTTTCTTTAAGTGAGTCCATCTCTTCCTTCATAGCATGTTCCCATCCGGGAGCATCAGTTGACATAAGGGCTTCTCTATAGGTTTGGGGAACTCCACACACTGCCCTGTAACAATAATCGACACTCACATTGGTTACATCGTCTTTAAAGTCTGTCAGGTAATCTTGTAAATACTTTGGGGCTCTCTTTTCTAGGGCTGCCCCCAAATAGTCGACTAAACGTTAGTCGATATGAAGAGGGCTTGGTCGAATACATTTTCATTAGGTGGTTAGTCGCAAAAAAAAATCATGTGAAAAAATTACGCAATCAGGGGCTGCGCAGACATCAAAGCAACGAGAGATCAACGAGATCTCGTGCCTCGCGGTACACCAAAGCGCACTTGATGAGGAGGAGCATGCAAGAGAAGGATGAACTAAAAATGTACTTGGCAGATAAAACAAAGGTCGATTCGGGACCATTGGCATGGTGGCAAAAAAAAATTAACATCGATATCCAAAGCTCGCTAAAGCAGCTAAGCGCCTCCACTGTATCCCTTCCACGTCCACTCCATCAGAGCGCATCTTTTCAAAGGCCGGCTTCATTGTGAACAAGTCGAGAAGCTCCCTTTTTCCCAACAATGTAGACAAGCTGGTGTTCCTCTCACATAATATGAAAAAAATAAAATCGAATTGAAAGCTTAGGTAAGAATGCTTAATTTCCTTTTTGTAGTGTTCCGGTTTGCTATCTGTTAGGCTATATATATAAAAAAACGGGTATTTTTATAACGGTTAGGCTATACAAAAAAATAAATACATATTATTTTTATTTATTCGTTTTCATATAATGCAGAAGTTGTTTTTTATTCTGTAAGAAAAATTAGTCTGATGTTTGCAATTTGCCGTTTCAGGTCAAGACTCGTCGTCTTAATGGCAGTTTGCGGCTTTGCTCTGATATTTTTGATTATTAGTGTTCTTTAAATTATTTGTTCCACATTTTGTCTTAAATATAGTCAATTTAATAAAATATTTAGGCTGTTGATTTGTTTGCCGCCGTCTTTCTTTATTCAAATTTTTGGGGTTGTGCGATGTGCCATGTGCATTTATTAAATTGTTCGTTTTTATTAATTTTCCTTTTGAACAATATACAAATTATGTTAATTTTCCACTGTAATTTTATACCAAACAGCGTTTTTGCTACAGTATTTATTGTTTTGTTTTTGCCTTGTTTTGTACTAGGCCTAAGTTACTAATACGTTTATTTAATTTATTTTAAAGAACAAATTTTTATTTTATGCAAAACTGTTTTTTTTTTTTGTTATGTAACAGACATGTTACAGTTTGTATTTTTGATAATAAATTATTAAAATGCACAGGCAGTCTGATTGCTGTTTTTATGTTATAATTAGCCTATAACGTTCCAGCCACTGATTTATGTGTCCATGAGCGCTGTATACTTTAAACGCTTTACTATTCTGTTTTAAGCGCTTCATTTTCATTTTGAACGCGCTAACATCATGCTTAGCATATTCTGTCATATGGAAGTGTTAAACTTCAACTTGGACTATACCTTTCCTTGTGTATATACGCAAGTTTTTATATTAATATCATAAATTAACGATTATTCGACTAATTGCTAAAATGCAGGTGTGTTAGTCGACTAGGAATATCTTTAGTCGGGGGCAGCCCTACTCTTTTCTCTTTTTGAGTGGTAATGTTTTTGACTAGCAGTGTCTGTTGGACCTGTACTATTTTTGTTGTTTTCTGTGTCTACTTTTTCCATAGTTCCATCGTGTTCTGACACATCTGTATTGTCTATGTCTATACTCTCCATTTTTTCATCTAGGGCCTGGTTCTCTGTGTTTTCCTCACTTTGTGGGGCATCGATGCTGTTCTCACTATCCTGTGTCATGTCTCTGTAGCTTTGGATTTCCAAGTAATCTTCATCAGTCTGTGTTTGTTGTTCAACACTGCTCTTCCTAATGAATTTCACCAATCTGTAATTTGACACATTTCCTGTCTGTGGATTGTATACCAGATAAGCTGGGCTATTTTTACTATACCCCACAAATATTCCCTTCTCACATCTAGGGTCCAATTTCTTTTGATTGTGTTTGTACGCATAGCATTCTGATCCAAAAACCCACATTTTAGAAAGGTCCGGCTTTCTTCCTGTCAACATGAAATGTGGAGTATTCTTAATTCTGTCATTATAGCATCTGTTTCGGATATGAGTAGCAGTTTGGACAGCATAAGGCCACAGAACCTTTGGTAATCCCTTCTCTATTAGTAGACACTTTCCCATTTCAAAAACGGTTCGCCAATTTCTGTCAGCTGTACCATTTTGATGAGGAGAGTACGGGGAAGAGGTATCATGTCTTATACCCTTTTCTCGTAAAAGTGACTGAAATGCACTGCCTGTGTACTCTGTGCCATTGTCTGATCGTATGCATTTGACTCTACCGTATGGTGCACAGTCTGCAAGGAACTTCTCTGTCGCTAGAGTAGTGTCACTCTTGTTCTTAAGGAAGTAAACCGATATTGCCCCTGAAAAATTATCTGTGAATGAAATTGCATACTTATATCCATCTTGAGAAGTTGGTTCAATGGGACCTGCTAAGTCAGTGTGTACTAACTCTAGCGCCTCGCCAGCTTTTGTGTCAGTTTTCCTATTTCTGCTGTTGATGAACTTTCCCTCAGCACAAACGTTACAGTCTAGTTTGGTATTACCTGTGATTTTCATACCCTCTACCACTTCAGGTAATTTCAACACATCACTAACATTACAATGTCCCATGATCTCATGCCATGTTTTAACATCACAAGTTAGACTCACTTTGTCCCTGGACATCATATCAGTAACTGATGTATCAACACAGTGTTTGTTGTTATTTACAATTTTCAGATAGTACAGTATCTCATGCTCTTCTATGCGGAACACAGCTCCATCCTTGCTTATCAGTTCATTCTGTCCTTCCTGGAAGATCACCTTGGCACCATCTGTTGTAGCAGCTTGAACAGAGATGATGCTCTGTGGATATGATGGTATGAAAAAGGCCTTCTTTAGAGTGATCCTGACGCATTTCCCTTCCACATCCAGCAGTAACACCTCTGCGTTGCCCCGCTTTAATGCCACATTGTTCATCCTGGCTCCATCCGCCAGCTCCATGTAGTGTGACTTTGGGTCGAAACTCTCATCAAATTTTGTGAAATCATTCTTCTCTGTTAAAATGTGGGATGTTGCTCCACAGTCTACCATTAGTCCATTTTTTGTAATATTATTTGGAAGAAATGTTTGACTGACTTTGAAAACAAATGTTTGTTCTTTCTCAAGTTACTCTTGTTTTTCTGCAGCCTGTTTTGCCTATCTTTGTGCTCGTCTTTCCTCCGGCGACATGTCTCATCACTGTGTGTTGAACTTCTATGGTAGCTGCACCACTTAGGTACGCCTTTTTGGCGGCAATCACGTGCAACATGACTGCGGTTTCCACATACATAGCAGGTCACGGATGCTAGGTTTACTTTCATCACATTGTCAGTTTTGGGTTTATCATAAAATTTTTCTGTCTCTTCATAGCTTCTTAGTTTGCTTTTGAACTGGGTGAAAGTCAATTCTTCACTACTCTGTGTAGTATGGATAGCGAACGGTTTGTAGGAATCTGGCAGGCCCTTTAGGATCATAGCTATTATCAGTCCGTCACTTCTTTTGCGTTCCTTAGGGAAGTCACGGCTTTCTCAGCTCGGAAAATGTAGTCCGTTATCATCTCGTCAGATTCCTTCTTTAAGGAAGTTAGTTCAGTGTAAAGGGCGATAATTCTCGGCTTACCCTGACTGGCGTAGTGATTTCGAAGTATTTGCAGAGCTTTCCTGCCGTCATCAGTCGCCTCTCGCATCACCAGTGACAAGCTTTTATCGTCGAGAAACTGGATTAGTTCAGCGTTATTTCCTCGTCTATATCCCCGGTAGAAAGGATTGTTTCTTTTAAACCCATTAATCTAAGATTGCCAAGAAATTTTTTCAAAGTTATTTTCGTCTCCGTCAAAGACTAGCCTCTGCCATCTTCCTCCTGTAACGTTAGCATTGGTGCGCCTGGGCCCATAACCTGTTAAGTTTTCGTTTCTCTCCATCATGCCTATGTGCAATATGTTTTTGTCATCCATCCATTGAAGATTACTACAAATATAACTTCTCGGTATTGTTTTATTTACCGTTTACATCTCAATACACTGGCATAGCATCAGTGCTCGAGGGAGCAGCAACAGGTACAAAGAAAAGGTGGACTCAAGTCAAAATAAAAGTCCCATCGTTTCACACATGCGCACAATGAACTCTTGCAAATTTTTGTGTATACAACAGTCAGTATCATAATATAACATAAAATAAAAAATAATAATAAGCTACATAATATAACATAAAGCATGAGAACACAACTCAACACTTTCATTTGATAATAAGAATTTTAAACAGGGGAAAATATCATTATGAAATAAAGGTTTTTCTCTAATACACATTGGCCACAATTCTTGGCACCCTTTTTATTCAATACTTTTGAAACCTCCATTTAGGGCTGTCGCAGTTAAGAAATTTCCCCTGCGGTTATTATGGGTGGCTCAATAGTGCGATATGCGGTAATACTGCTGTTTTTTTTTTTTTTACATAATTTATCCTGATTTTGCTGCATACAAAGCTCTATCATTATGTAGCATATATTGTTGTTTTTTTAACTGATGGACAGACACGTTTTAAAACATTTTTGTTTATTGTTAAATGCAAAACAGCAACAAGAACATGCGTTTTCCAATATTTTTCTATACATGTATTCTAACATGTATTACACAATTATTTGTGCGCAACTTTGGACAGCAGCAGAAATCTAGACTGATTATCGCGTCACCACTGGCCCACCAGGACACTGGATTCGCTCAGGAGTCGATGCACTCCTCAAGCAGAAAGTGCGTGAGCTTGTTATTTGCACATGCTCTCTTGGGTATGGGCACTGACGCGGAGGTTATCCGTGACTTCAGCAGATATGCCCGTTACTTTCACGGCTGTATTTTACAGATTTTGCAAAGGCTTCAGCTACTCCTAACTGTCGGCCGGTACCGGTCTCAGCTGTTCTTTTTGATGTTGCTCCGCGACCTGATGCTTGAGGGGGCAGCTGCGCTGGATGACAGGGGACACTCTTAAATGCTTACTGTGAAAAATGCTTAACCAGGCTTAATGTACTAAGACAGTGATATTAACAGACCAAACTCACTAAAAATCATACTAATAAAGTATACTATTGTAGCCAGGTCAGTAGAGGGCGCTGCTGAGGGTATCAGTATAGGGTGTAAGTTCCCTTTAAATATGTCACTTCCTGTTGGTTGGAATGGCTGCAGTGTTTGAATTGTTTGGCATGGTTGGTCGCTGGAAGAACAAGCTCTGTTGGTTTGTTTAGACGTGTGTTCTAAATACCTTAATGCTGAGAAGGTTTGACTGGATGAGTGGTGGACACTGGGTTACCATTGCAGTACACTGCACAGAAGTTTCCTTAAAGGCCCTCATATTGGCTGCTGAACGAGATGAGCAGTGGATATTAATGACGGTTGTACTTCCTGTGGCGTCTGAATTAAGAATTCGATCCATCCAGTGCAAATGACCACTGTTTTTCCCTACCTGCTTCTTTATAGGGTTATGGTATTGTAATCAGTTTTCTATTTATTTGTAATTTTGTTTGGTTGTTGGCCCAGAATTAATCCGTTGTATTTTCTTTATGGTTTATTTTGTGAACTTCAAGCTAAGTCAGTTTCAACAGCTCTTAATGGAGTAACTATGAGGGGAAGATACTCATTTTGATTTATACACCAGTGTGGTGTGGAACGAGTTTGAGTGTGTTTTTGTGCACGTAGTGTGCGGTGCAGAAAGTTTGTAATTTCTTTTGGGGTTTATTGTATTTATTCATTTTTTTTGTGTATATTTTCTTTTTGAGGTATTGTTACCCAACATAATCTAGTGTACTGACATCCTGTATTACTAAATGTGGTTAGCTTGTGAAGGAAATCAAATGAGACCAGAATCCATGTATTTAATAAAAGTGATGTTTTAATTCTCATAGCAGTTTGGCCTTAAGCTTATTCATTTAATTGGATAGCCGAGCGGGGAAACCCTTGAGTGATTGGGAATCTCCTACCCAAGTAAAATTGGAGTGGCGTAGTCAAGAGCAATCAAACACCTTTGTAGCCTCATCACACTATCTATAAAAAATCAGATGATCGCTGAACAGAGCTGGGTAGTAAATCTATATGACTGGATCGCTCATCGCGTTCTAAACTGCCAAAAGGCAGTGAAGCCACCGGAAGTGTTTGATCCGCCATCTTACTAATCCCTACCAGCAGAGAGGACCATTGAGTTACATTCAAACCGTTTTCATAAAATAACTCAATTTGAAGCTGATCAGTCAAACGGGACTCGTTTTTATGTTATGTGTAATAAAGTAATGTTTACTTCAGATGTTATCTGCAATGTTTACGGTCTTTTGGGACAGGATAAGTGATATATTTAAATCGTGTAGGTGGGTGTGTCTGCTGCGCACTGACGACAGAGGTAACTGATCAAACACAAAAAAATGGTTTATTTCTTTATGAACAATTATTCAGGAATTATTAAACATGAACGTATTGGTTTCAGAAATTAATTTTAATATGTTACAATGAATAATACAATTATGTTGCTAATATTGGTATATAATTTACTATCTGGGAAATAAAGCTTTGTATTTATTTCTTAAATCCGTACTGTATATAGTCAGTTATTTCTCTGAATAAATTCAGATTTCAGAACGAACACTTTGTCGTTTGTTATTTGTGTCTGATGTTTTATCATGTTCATGATGCTCACTACTGTAATGAACGTAGCTTTTTAATAAGTAGGGGAAATTCCCGATATTTAAAAAATAACCGTTTACATCCCTAGGGTGTTCGCATTGTAATAATGTACAGAGATACTTCATATTTATGTTAGAAAACATGTTAGGTGATGTTTTCTCATTAAAATCATACAAATTCCTATTAATTCAATGGAACGTTTTCGCACACTAGGGATTACCAATATGGCGGGGCGGCAGCTTCACTTTAATGACGTCAAGAGCAATCCAGTTCTATATTATAGATCAGTGGTAGTAACGGATTACATGTAATCTGGATTACGTGATCAGATTCCAAAACTCAAGTACTTGTAATTAGAGTAAACCACTTTTTTAAAATACTCGTAATCAGACTACAGTTACTTTTTTATGGATTACATGATTGCATATTATTTGCAAAATGGTAATAAGTTGTTCACAATTCATTGATTCTAAGTTTATTTTTTTTAACCTTCATATTTTTTTCCTAATAAACCTACCACTTATATACGTTGTGTGTTTTCCGGTGGAGAAGGGGTTCAGAAGAAATCAACAAGATAATGGAAAATGGAGGGGAACCTGTTTTTATACAGTATATGAAGGAAAGGCATCCTTTAATCACTGGATGTTCAGACATCATTTAATTTTTAAAGAAAGACCCTGGAAAACTATTCAGTGCAAACTCTGACAGCCAAGGATTAATTTGCTGTCCACGGAAATTTTTGACCTAGCAAAGTTATTGCTGTGAATTTCATGTTCTTAAATCTATTTTTGTAATGTTGATTTTTCTTCATTGTTACTACCTTATACACTTCAAGTGTTTTACACATAAATACATACAGCCAGACGGAGGTACCATGACCTAAGCCTAGAATGCCCTCTGCTGACGTTTTATTGTAGGCTACACGGACATGCTTTTCCAAAATGTGAAACACTTCAATAATTAATGAACCAGTCTGCACTAGGTTTGGGCGGTATCCAAATTTTGATACCGTCAAACCTCCTCCCTATTTTACCTCGGTATACGGTATTACCGTGAATAATTAAAAAAAAATGACGTAAGGCTGAGACAGCATCACCAAACTGTTGGCTTGTGTCTAAACCATTCAGAAACTGAATACCAAACACTAATACTGAAACAATAACAAAATGACATGCACAACAATATTAACAACTTTTATTAGCAACAAATAGCAAAAGTCAAACATAATTAAATTAACTTAAACATACAGAACAGTTTTTGAGCAGAGATGCGCACACAAATAAATAAAATCACTTGGGGTGTGCACATATTATTATCATAATATTCGTTCGGCTCTAATTATTCGATAAATAAAAATGATATTCGAATTTCAACATATTTTTGCTTGCCACAAAGAAAAGAAAAAAGGGAAAAAAGTCCACAATAAAACCTAATTCGGTCACTTTCTGTGATCCTACACGGCATATTTGAAGATGTATGAAAGCAAAAAAATAATTAATGAATGAATAAGAACTGCGGTCTTCTACAGTACTTCAAGTATGTCGTGGAGAATCACAGAAAGTGACCGCATTCAAGAACATTGTTCCGGCGACTCTCAAGCAACGAATAAACACCGCTAACTTGGAGAATGCAGTGAAAACTCCTCTTCTCGCATCTGCCCTAGACCCTCGGCCCAAAGATCTCAGGTTTCTCGATGAAAACATGAGAGAATTAAGAAAAAAAAACTTTTTGGAACATTATCAGAACATTTTCCTTGATGCGAGTGGTGCGTCACCAACGATGAAGAGGATGCAATGCCCACTCGTGGGAAAAGATCTTCTTCTTCTCCAGTTCTTCAGCGATGATTACAGAGAGTCCAGCCGAGACGAGTGGGAACAGTTCTTGCTGGAGCCATGTATTCCACCAGATGAGGATCCCATTCAGTGGTGAAACGAAAACACGAAGCGCTTCACAAAACATTTTTGCTTAGCACACCGTTATTTGTGAGTCCCGCCAACGTCTGTGCCGTCAGAGGGCGTTTTCTACGTGGCCGGCCTTATTTTTAACAGACAGCTGACTTTCCCCCGATCATGTTTACATGCCCATGTTTCTTAACAAGAACATGTAAAACAATAGAAAAAAAAAGCAAAAAAGATTTGCAGACAGTTTCAAAGTTAAGTGTAAGCTACATTCTGTACAATGGCATTATTGCTGCAGGCTGCTTTACGTTTTTTCTTTGTTCATTTTTTTTTTTTTTTGCTTTTAATTTAATCTGTAGGCTACTTTTGTTTGTTTGCGTTGTTAAAGTTTTTCAGCTACAAAACACGATGTGTAATGTTCAAGCTTATTGTGTGTAAGCTTGTTCCAAAATGACAGAAACAATAAATGTTGCTGAAAAATAACGTCTGTCTCATTAAACTTAATTTAAATAAACGAATATTCGAATATTCGTTTTTTGTGAGCTCAAAATTATTCGAATGTGATATTTGCGGAAAAACGCCCATCCATAAAAAATCAGACTGCACGAACAACTTTTAATAACAAAGAGCAGCTTATAAAAGAGAGCGAATAGACCCACAACAATCAGAGTTGTGTTAAAAAAATATATATAAATATATATAAAAAAAATAAAAAATTATTGAAAAGCAATATGTTTAAATAAAAACAACTTCTTTCCAGTCTTCTTTCCAAAATAGTTTTTTAATGAAAACCAAATAAAAATACCCGAATCCATTAAATAAATAAAAAATAAACAGTGCCAATAGGAACGAATGGCAAGTGGCATACAATCTAGTCAAGATTTTTCGCTAGGGCACGTTGTGGACCGACAACTTTACCTGCGGTGCTGAAAACCTGCTTCGATGGTGTGCTTGTGGCACAAACACACAGGTACTTTCGTGCCACTCACGACTTCTGGGGAAAACACCAGTCAGCATTTTTCCATTAATGAAGTGGGTCCTCGTCTCCTTGACTAACTGGCTCTGAACAGTAGGCTGTTACTTCAGCTCCGATTCGGTCCTCTACATTGCCGATGCCGACGGGACCTGCCATTGCATTGGCTTTTTTTTTTTTTTTTTTTTTTTTTTCTCCGCATATTCCCAGAGTCATCTTTTTTCGTGAGGGCACAATTTGCAAATAGCCTCCTCCTTATTTACCACCTCTCCCTTCTCGTTCGGTCGAAACCCGAAATACTGGCAAACTGCAGAATTTATGTTCTTTTTTTTTGAGACCAGGTCACTGCGCAACTCGCCATCTTTTCCCCTCCTCTCTCTTTCTCCTCGTCTCGTTGTCACGCGATGACAACCACGCATACACATTTTTAGGCATTAAATAAATTATATGTAATATTTAATCCTTGTCTCCTATATAAGTGCATTGTTTTTTTTATTATTATTATTAACGGTATGACGGTATTGGAACTGATACCGTTGCTATTTTTAGATCCCGCGGTATACCATATTACCGTATTACCGCCCAAGCCTAGTCTGCACACTACTATAGCCTAACTTAAAATAAGAATCATAAATTCTTTGATCTTTATTGATATTGATAACCCAGGGGACAATTCTTGTGTCACAGTTGATGTGCACATCAAGACATGTAAATAGAAATAATAATAGAAGTTGGTAAATAAACAAGTAGCCTATATACATGTAAAAAGTATAAATATGTGCTATAAAATAAGAATTATAAAGGACTATGGATATGCAACCTACAAGATTTACATTACTGTATTAACAGAATTGAATTGATTGTGATGAACAGTACTAGTAAATAAATAGAAACAGAACTGCAGCAAATTCTATTACACTGAATATTAAAACAGATAATATTGCACAGAATGTGAAGTATTACATTGCACTACAGTACAGGGTCCAGTTTAATAACAAAGGATCCATGTGTCAGACACTTCACTATCTTGAGGCCACGAGTTAACTTATCTTGAGGCCACGAGTTAACTTATCTTGAGGCCACGAGTTAACTTATCTTGAGGCCACGAGGTAGTATCTTGAGGCCACGAGTTAGTATCTTGAGGCTACGAGTTAGTATCTTGAGGCTACGAGTTAGTATCTTGAGGCCACGAGTTAACTTATCTTGAGGCCACGAGGTAGTATCTTGAGGCCACGAGTTAACTTATCTTGAGGCCACGAGTTAGTTTATATATATATATATATATATATGTATATATAATATTTATTTTTTTGACAAAGTGGGACCAGAGGGGCTCCGTATACTGCAGACTTGCTCTCAAGGTGGATTCTGGTTGTATGCGGTCCATAGGGTATGGCTTTGTGTGTACATGTCAACAAGGAGAGGCCACAAGAAGTTTGAGATCATGTTTAATGGAGCTCACGTAATAAAGAAAGACATTTGTTAACCATCTACATCCGTCTGTATGGACTCTGTACGTGTAACTTGCTTACTCCTATTATCAATGGCATTGGAAAGTCGGTACACACACACACACACACACACACACACACACACATGTATATAAAAAAAAAAAAATATATATATATATATATATATATATATATATATATATATAACACCGCTCCGGCTCTCTTTACCCAGCATTTTCCTCGCTAATGTGCGGTCACTGGTGAACAAAATGGATGAGTTACGACTCTGCATCACCCACAGTAAGAGAGTTCTGGACTGCAATGTCATGGTTTTCACAGAAACATGGCTACACAGCGACGTACCCATTAATGCTATTGAGCTAGCCGGACGCTATACGCTCCGGGCAGATAGAACGGCAGATGACTCTGGCAAGACAAGAGGTGGTGGATTGTGCATTTTATCAACAAAGCTTGGTGTACAACACTGTTGTTGTTGTTGGGAGACACTGCTCAGCTAACCTAGAGTTTATCATGGTTAAATTATGGGAGTTCACTTCCACCATAATAACCGCAGTCTATATTCCACCGGATGCTAATGCCAAGCTTGCTTTGAACGAACTTCATGCAGCCATTAGTAAACAACAGACTGCTCACCCGGAGGCTGTTTTTATTGTCGCGGGTGATTTTAATCACTGCAAATTAAAAACAGTACTCCCCAAATTTCACCAGCATGTTTCCTGCCACACCAGAGGAGACAAAACTTTGGATCATGTTTATACAAACATTAATGTAGCTTACAGTGCGACCTCCCTCCCCCACCTCGGACAGTCTGATCACCTTTCTTTGTTTCTCACCCCTAAGTATTCAACCGTGTAAAGCCATCAGTGAGGACCATCAAAGTGTTGCCAACTGGAGCAGACTCTTTACTTCAAGACAGGTTTCAACACACTGACTGGAGTATGTTTGCTTTACAGGCTGCCTGTGGCTCTCACACAGACATTTATATCTACACCTCCTCTGTACTGGATCACATCAACTCCACCATTGACAGTGTAACAACAGAAAAACAGATAACAACATACCCTAATCAGAAGCCATGGATGAACAAGGAGGTGCGACTTCTGCTGAAAGCCCGCAACACCGCCTTCAGGTCAGACGACGCTCAGGCCTACAGTAAATCCAGGGCTAACCTGAAAAGGGGCATCAAAAAGGCCAAGTACTGCTACAAGCTGAAGGTAGAGGAACAATTTTCCAACTCTGACCCCCGACGCATGTGGCAGGGCATCCAGATCATCAGTGACTACAAGTCAAGCAACTCCACTCCAACGGTCATGGACGTTTCCTTCCTTAACGAGCTAAATGACTTTTATGCTCGCTTCAACAGCGACAGCAAGGAGACGGCCACCAAAATCTCAGCCTCTTCAGACCACCAACCTCTCAAACTCACCTCCACAGATGTCCACACTGCACTGAGCCGGATCAACGCACGCAAGGCTGCTGGCCCTGATGGCATTCCTGGACATGTGCTTGGGGCATGTGCAGAGCAGCTTGCAGGGGTCTTCACAGACATTTTCAACCTGTCCCTCATCTAAGCAACTGTGCCTACATGTTTTAAGTCCACATCCATTGTGCCAGTACCGAAACACTCCTCCCCAACGTGCCTCAATAGCCGCATTTATAATAGCCGGGTTTCCACAGTGGAGCTTGAAGCACCGCTGCACGTCACTAACACACGCCCTTTACACGCCTCTCAGAACAACGTCATGCAACCTCATCATTTCAGCAACAAAGAGAAGTTATCAGAAAACTAAGAAATAAGTCACTGGAACATGCGCGATCACAAAACAAACATGATAAAAGAGGCCGTTTGTTTGCATGCTTTGTTATATATTCAAATTCAAAAGCATCGATGTTTTAACTATAGAATTGATTTAATTTATCAGGACTCAAAATTAATCACACATGAATTATTTACTTCACTTATTTCTATTTTATTTATTTATTTTTAACGCTTATGAAAATAGCCTGCTTATTCAGTCGAGTCTGTTTCTGTTAATTAGCCACAGTAGCCGTCATATTTAGAATGAAGCTCAACTTATTTTAAAACGTCTTTAATGCTGCTGTTATCTTACTGAAATGATCCGCGCTGACGCTCTCCAGACACGGTGAAACTCCGCCTTTGTTCATAACTCCTCCTCTAGCCCCAGCTGGCCCGCTTTGGCCCAAGGTTTTCGTCGGGCCAAAAAACCCTGGCCGTTGGCCCCGAGGAAGCCCCGGCGAGGCACGATCAAGCCCCGGAAGTGACTGTGGAAATGCGACTGGCCCTGGCACGCACTAGCACGCCCGGTCTTAGCTCGATAGTGGAAACACGGCTACTGATTATCGCCACATAGCACTCACACCCATCATTATGAAGTGCTTCGAGTGACTGGTCCTAGCACACCTCAAAGACTGCCTCCCACCCACACTGGACCCACACCAATTTGCCTACCGTAGGAATAGGAGCACAGAGGACACAGTATGCACAGTGCTGCACTCTGCACTCACACACCTTGACCATAACAACACGTATGTTAGGATGTTGTTTGTTGACTTCAGTTCAGCATTTAACACAGTCATTCCCTCCAAGCTGGCCACAAAACTTGGAGACCTGGACATTAACACCTCCCTCTGCAACTGGATTATGGACTTTCTGACCAACAGGCCTCAGCATGTTCGGTCAGGCCACACCCACTCCACCACCATCACACTTAACACTGGCGTTCCACAGGGCTGTGTGCTGAGCCCATTCCTCTACTCCCTTTACACCCACGACTGCAAGCCTGTGCATGGATCCAACTCCATCATTAAGTTTGCAGATGACACCACGGTGATTGGCCTCATCACAGACAACGATGAGACTGCCTACAGGGAAGAGATACAGCACCTGGCCACATGGTGCGCTGACAATAACCTGCTCCTTAACACCAATAAGACCAAGGAGCTCATTGTGGACTTCAGGAAGAAGAAAGGAAGCACGCATGACCCCATCCACATTAACGGGATGGTTGTTGAATGTGTCTCCAGCTTCAAGTTCCTGGGAACCACCATCTCGGAGGAACTGTCCTGGGAAACAAACACCTCCAGCCTGGTCAAGAAGGCTCACCAGCGCCTTTTCTTCCTCAGGACACTGAAGAAGAACCAGCTGTCTTCAACCATCCTGGTGAACTTCTAGCGGTGTGCGATTGAGAGCATCCTGACCAGTTGGATCACAGTCTGGTATGGGAACTGTTCAATGGCTGGCCGCAAGGCACTCCAGAAGGTGGTGAAAACTGCCCAACGAATTACAGGGACACCTCTTCCTGCTCTTGAGGACATCCAGAGGAAACGCTGTCTGCGTCGATCTTGCAGCATTCTCAAGGACTCCTCTCACCCTGACCACGAACTGTTTAACCTCCTGCCGTCCGGGAGGCGTTTCAGGAGCCTCCGGACAAGGAGCACAAGATTCAGGAACAGCTTTTTCCCTAAAGCTGTCTCCTTGCTGAACTCTGCCCTCTGACACCCCTCAACACCCCCCACACCACACATAGACTCCTCCCCCTCTTCAACACTCTGATTTATTTATTTACTCACAACAAGCAAAAAGTAACTTATTACTTGCAATACTGCCTGTTCATCCAGGAACACTATATAATCCATTTGCACATTGAAATATTTTTTTCTATGCACTTTACTGTCCATTGCAATACTGTAAATTATGTTCATAGTTCTGCCTATAGTGTACATACACTTTTACATAGCCCATCTGTATATTATGTTCATAGTACACCTATCTGTATATCGTGCTTATAGTATTTAATATCTGTAAATTATGTCCATAATACTTACCTGTATAGTTATTGTACATATTATAGACCTTTATTCTGTACTTACTACTTATTGCACTTCTGGTTAGATGCTAACTGCATTTCGTTGCCTTGTACCTACATGTGCAGTGACAATAAAGTTGAATCTAATCTAATATATATATATATATATATATATATATATATATATATATATATATATATATATATATATATATATATATATATATATATATATATAATTTTTTATCAAGTGTACAGCTGTACAGTTTCATTTTTTCCATCTTGAAAAAATATTTCTATTATCTGTATCCCTCTGTGTTGTGTTTAACCTTTTAGTTTGGTAGATGAATGTTCCTTTAAATCTCCTTTGTGACTGCTTTAAATGTATAAATAGTCCTCACTAGGGCTGCATGTTTTCAAGTTTTTCATTAACCGTTAACCGAGGCCCTTAGCGGTTAATACTCGGTTAACCATAGTGTGCCATAGTAACCATAACCATAGTAATTTCCGGACATTGGCCGAAAAAAAAAAAATATCCGACAAAATGTAATCTCTCCGGTCAAATTGTCCTATTAAAACTGCCTAATAATGCCGCCCATTAACACAATCTGAATTTGAGAAGAAGCCTAGAATGTATAACAAAGAGACTCCGCGGCCGCCTCGCTAAGGCTATGACTATGAGTATGTTTGACAGGTACAATATTTGAAAATCGATAATTATTTATTTATTTACTTTAATTACATTTATATCTGAATTTATATCAACCCATAGACTTTCAAATATCAAAATGTCATGAATTAATATGTATTTGTGTACAAAATGACATATAAACATATTTTCCTATTATACTTTGCCTGGAAACGCTTCCAACAAGGCGTCGGTTCTATTTCTAGCATGCACGCGTCGAGCCACGCCTGACCCGCGCGTCTCACGCAGGCAGTCTGCAAGCTCTAACCTGTTAACATGAGAGCCGAATTAAAAACAGACACGCAACGCACCTGAGATGCTTTCGCCACACATCCAGTGTGTCCTGACCGGCCTAATGATGCCCAGGTGTTGGCTGTTGATATTACAACAACAAGGTTTTACTTTAAGTATATCTAAGCACTGTATTGCAATACTTGCATTTTGCCCCGTCACTCTCAATTTTAAAGTGCTCCAAAGCTGTACTTTTTTTTGCCCGCTTCATATTAGAAAAATGACTACTTCTTGTGGACATTACAAATGTCTGGGAGCGCTCTGGCGGTCTCTGGTGGTGCAAAAATGTATTACAACTAAATTCAATGCACGCCATTGACGTAACTTAACCGAGCAAAATGTTTCACTCGGTTACGCAATTTTTAACGGTTAATCGGTTAACCGGTTAACCATGGACACCCCTAGTCCTCACTTTAGATGAGCTCACAAAAATAGATAGCTGGAAACTACTAAATGTTTTATAAAAACCTGACTTTATCATGAATTACAGCAGGAGTATATGTTAATAAAGCAGTTATTAACACACTGACCAACTATTATCATGTGTCTAAATAATAAGATTTATATATTTACAATAAAATAGTTTATTAATCATTTAATTTCACTTTCTTAATGATCTCATGAACCACTGACAACTCCTAAATAACTGGTTTGAAAATTATACTTAAAGTATTAAAATACAATGATTGAACTTAAAACTCAAGAACAAAACAATTATAGCTGTATTTATGAACTGCTTAATAATGAAGGAGTGCTATTATTATTTTTCACTTTTTCAACTTTAGTTATACTGTAATGTTTCTGTTTCAGCATAAAAAAGCTCTACAAAGTTTCAAAGCTCAAAGTCGAATTCAAAAGGAGATATTTTGTTTATCAAAAAACACTTTTTAAAAACTATAATGAACAAATTGTTTGAACTACAACAAATATTGTCCGGTATTTGTGATATCACAAATATGGACGAATGGGATGAGACTTTGGTTGAGCTGCACTAGAGAAGACAATGAGTGTGATATATATGAAGTAGACCATGAAGGCTGGAAGAGAAAAACAAAACCCCTTATATTAAAGTGTGAAGAATTATTAGGCATTTTTTCCTTTACTGATAAAATGGGCCATTAAAAAGAGGTTTAACTCGGACTGATTTTTTTTTTATATATATTGTTCTGTGAATGTGATTTCAAAGTCTAGATGATTCGGATTAACCCTTTAACTGCCGTATCACTTAAAACCAGACTGCCAGAGGGCTATTGTGAATGCATGTGCCAGCTGGGCACGGTTTACCTGATGCCACCAGGGTGTTGTTGCACTGATGGCTTGAGCCCGCCATCGCTGCTTGCAGCTATATTTAAATTAATTTTCATTAATTCATTTAAATTGTACTGACATTAGCAATTATATGTTTCAGAAAACACTTTGATACTATTATAAGAATATAAACATATATAACACACCTAATGCATGGGATTCATATCAGGAAAATGTGGAAAAATATCTATGTCCTTTAAGCTACCCATTTGTAAACTCTGGTTATACATTACTATTTTCAAAAGATAATAAAGATAGTGATTTTCTTACCTCATTTTGCCAGTATGTTTGCAGGACCTCGCAGAACACATCTAATCCTTCTTGTGTTCACCGTTTTTCTTCTCCTTCATGACTCAAATTCGTTCAAAAAAAAAAAAAAAATGAACAGGCAAATATTAAATAATTCAGGACCGACCGAGCAGTCAGTCAGCCGCCTCACTCACAGAAAGACGACAATAACGGTCATATTTTCAAATTTAGAAAGGAGCGAAACGATTCTTTGTCCAGTTTCCTGAATGAGCGAAGTAATAAAATAAAACTACCAATAGGAGTTGTTTCAGTGTGATAAAGCAGCGAAATGTATTTAGTTTTATTTTTGCTAATGATGATAATATTTAACATGTACCTTTAGATTTTGGAATCATGATTAAAATATTGTAAAATGCTATTAAAATAATAATATTTATAATCTTAACATAAATAAATTCATTTTAAGTTTGTTAACCTTTTTCAGCCATTTAACATTAAACATTTTCAATGTTAAAACAACTGACCTTATTTCAACCATATTTCAACGTTGAAGGTTGGTCATGTGCCGGCTGGGTTTATTTAATTTTGACATTGAAATGTTTTTTTTTTTTTTATGATTTCTGATCAGACATTATTTGTGGTCCTTACAGAAGCATCCTCATGTGCTAGTTACTGAATGATGTATGAATCTTAATTTTTCCTTTGTGTTTTAGCCCCAGGCCACTTCTTGAAAATGACAGAAATTACTAAATGTCTGAGTTTGGTTTTACTGGGAAAAATAGGAGCTGGGAAAAGTGCATCAGGAAACACAATTCTGGCACGACAAGCTTTTGAATCAGAGAGCAGTTTCACTGCTGTCACACAAGACGTAGTTGTTGAATCTGGGACTGTCTGTGGCCGACTGGTCACTGTTTATGACACACCAGGATTATTTAACCCAAAGCGGAGTGATAAAGAAATTCAAGAAATACACGCAAGTGTTCTTCAGGAATGTGAGTCAGGTCACTGTGTGTTTCTGCTGGTCATTAAAGTTGGCAGATTCACTGAAAAAGAGAGAAAAACTGTGGAGATGATTGAAAACCTCCTGGGAGAAAACTGCTTGAAAAAATGCTGGATTCTCTTCACTGGAAAAGACGAACTGGAGGATGAAGACATGACAATCGATAAATTCATTAATGAAACTGAACCACTGAAGAAACTCGTTCAGAAATATGATCAGAGATACCACGCGTTCAACAACGAGATAACTGGAGATGCTACACAAGTTCAAGAGCTGCTTACAAAAATATGTAGGCCTACAACACACCCTGACACAATAGGTGAGTTTTTATAGGAAATATTGCATCAATATTTGGTGGAAAATTTAATCTTTCTGTCCCATTGACATATTTCTGACGCTATCTATTTCATCAGTGGTAATTCAAGAATTCATTACTAATAATCTGTGAGGAAATATTTACTTTAGGTGAAGTTTTTTTTTTTTTTATCTAGCCAATTTGCTAAATAAAAAGTAATTAAATGTATGTTCTGCTGCTGGATTCTGGTTATTTTGATCCGTGATGCTGGATTAAGATCAAGATCATAACATGTTACATATCACATGAGTTACTGTATGATGTGAGGACTGTGGACACTGAATGTCTGATTTGACTCTCTGCAGTGAGGATTGTTCTTCTGGGTTCGAGCGTGTCAGAAAACAATCTGGTAGGGAACTTCATCTTAGGACGAGCAGCGTTTGACTGTGAAGCTCCTCCAGATGTTGTAGAAAGAGTCAGAGGAAGACTGAAGGACAGACACCTGATCATCATCAACAGTCCTCAGCTGCTCCAGAGGAACATCTCAGATCATCAGATCACACAGACAGTGAGAGAGTGTGTGTTTCTGTCTGATCCAGGACCTCATGTGATCGTTCTGCTCCTCAAACATGAGCAGTGTTCAGCAGAAGATCAGGAGCGTGTGGAGAAGGTGCTGCTCTCTTTCTCTGAGCAGGTTTATCAACACACCATGGTGCTCACAACACAAGAGACCAATGAAACCAGAGACGTCCTACAGAACATCATTCAGAAGTGTGCAAACAGACACTTCAGTCTTCAGAGGAGCAGCTCTCCTGACGATCTTCTGCAGATGTTTGAGGACATTGTGAAGATGAACGATGGACGACACCTGGAGTGTGATGAAGGTTCACAGTATTTCACAATGGATGATATTGTATGATGGAATTTGATGTTTATATAGATACATTAATGTTTTTATTTTCTTCTGTTCTCAGTTTCAGAGTGTAAAAAGCTGAATCTGGTTGTGTGCGGGAGTGACGGGACATTGAAATCCTTCATATCACATCTGATCCTGCAGCAGACAGACAGAAGATCAGATGTGGAGCTTCGTGTATTAGATCTTCCAGCTCTGATCCGTCTCTCAGAAGAGGAAGTGATGCGTCAGACTCACCGCTGTGTGTCTCTCTGTCATCCTGGAGTTCATGTGTTCATCCTCATCATTCCTGATGATACACTTAATAATGAAGACAGAGCAGAAATAGAGGAGATCCAGAGGATCTTCAGCTCTAGAATCAACAAACACATCATGATCCTCATAAAGCAGGATTCAGATCATCAGAAAGCAGAACTAAATGAAGAAACACAGGCTGTCATTGAGAGATTTGGAGGACGACATCATTTCATTGGGCCAAACACACAGGTGTCCACATTGATGGAGATACTGGAGCAGATGGTTGAGGAAAACAGAGGAGAGTTTTTCTCCACAGAGACATTGATGGATGCACAGATGGAAAAACTGATGAAATTTGAAGAGATGAAGAAGAACATTCAGTCACTAGAAACACATTTACTGTCACAAGGTAATGAGCAGAACGTCTTCGGTTACCAATGTTACCATAGTTCCCTGAGAGGGAACGAGACACTGCATCCTCTAGGGGCCGCTATGGGGAACACCTCATCATGACCCAAGTCTGAAGCATACTTAGAAAAACTCCATGTTGGCCGGTGACAGCCTCTGACATCACTACCGGCATGACTATAAATAAGCGCCAGGAGGACACGTCATTTACTTCTTCATCTGAAGCTTGCTTCCGAAGCATGACAGGGAGCTAGAGGACGCGGTGTCTCGTTCCTTACTTAGGAAACTATGGTTACATTCGTAACCTGAGACATTCCCTTTCAAGGGAACTTCGAACTGCGTCCTCTAGGGGTTGCTATGGGGAACAGTATACCCACACCCCCATGCTGAGGGGAATGCAGGCCAGAATCAAGGCGAGCACTAAGTACCAACTCTACCATTTCATTGGGAGTTGCCCCTGGCATGTTTAGATGGCTGTCCATGACATTATCCCTTACGGCCAAAGGCCTAAGCTACATACCCAACTTACCTGTAGGGCCTCGGCCCGGGGTAGAGCTGAAGGCTTGGAATCACGAAAGATTCCTTTAAAGGGATACGGCTAAGAACCTAGAATGTTATACCAAGTCTTGCCTGTCACACAGGGGCTACCGCTAGTTTTCGCATAAGCTTGCTAAAAGAGCTGTCTCGACAGTTCTCTAGTAGCAACACCTTGTTTAGATAGGTATCAGAGGATACATGGGTGGAGTGGCGCCCAAGATGGACGGGGCTTTTACCGACTCAAGAAAGGGCACGAAGCAACCGTGCGAAACCCTCACCGTATAGGATTTTAGAAAGAACGCAGAATATTAGCGTGCGAACTTCCCACAGTGTGGATTTCAGAAAGTGTGCAAAGACTTCACGTGCACCTTCACCTTAGCATGGATTTTAAAATACTGTTCTAAGGAGTCAAGAGAGTCAAGAGGCATTTATTTGTCATTTGCATAGTTAACACTGGGGAAAACTGGGCATTGAAATGCTTGTGACGAGGCTCAAACATACAGTGACAATAACAAGACATAAGACAAGACGTACATGGAGAGCACTGAGGTTCTTGAGTGACTATAGTACCCATAGACAGAAAAACATGTACAGAGCATTATATGCCCATAAGTGGAAGTAACAGGTACAATAAAGGTTATCAGTGTTTAGAGTTATAGTGTACATAAGAAGTCCTGAGGTAATATTATGATTACTAGGGTAGAACGGTGTCTAAAATTTCTTTGTAGAGTGACGTAGAGCTTCATGGAGGAAAATTAAAGTGGCAGTGCAGATGCAATAAATAAACTTAAGAACAGCACACATTCAGCTGTATTCCTGAGTAAAGCAATGTCCAAAAGTCATTGTAGAGTGTCACAGAGTAACATGAAGGAATATAAAAAAAAGTGGCAGTGCAAGTTCAATGAAAGTAAACATAAGAGAAGCATGTATTCCGTTTTTAGATGGAGGACAGCTTATTGTTAAGTAGTCTGATGGCTTGAAGATAGAAGCTGTTCTTAAGTCTGGTTGTCCGTGATCGGATGGATCGGAAATGTCTGCCAGATGGCAGTGTGTCAAACAGGTGATGAGCAGGGTGAGTGCGGTCCTTAATGATGCTGCGAGCCTTTCTCAAGCAGCGAGTCTGATAGATTTCCTGTAAGGCTGGGAGTTCATGTCCAATGATGAGCTCTGCTGTTCTCACCACTCACTGAAGAGCTTTGCGGTACAAGGAAGAGCAGTTGCCGTACCATACAGTGATGCAGCTGGTCCGAATGCTCTCTATAGTTCAGCGGTAGAAGTTTGACATGATGTTAGAGGAAATGCCAAATCTCTTCAGTCTCCGCAGGAAGTAGAGACGCTGAAGGGCTGTTCTCACTATGGTCTCTGAGTGTAGGCTCCAGGAAAGATCCTCAAAGATGTGAATGCCAAAGAACTTGTAGCTCTTAACTGTCTCTACTATCTCTCCATTGATATGAAGGGGAAAATGACCCTCTCTCTGTGACTTCCTGTAGTCCACAATCATCTCCTTAGTCTTGCTGATGTTTAGAGAGAGATTGTTATCAGCACACCATGTAGTGAGTGCATTAACCTCATCTCTGTAGGGTGTCTCATCGCCATTAGTGATGAGTCCTAGGATAGTAGTATCGTCAGCAAATTTGATGATGGTGTTGGAGCTATGCTTAGCAGAGCAGTCATAAGTGAACAGGGAGTACAAGAGAGGACTGAGTACACATCTCTCTGGAGCACCAGTGCTGAGTATAAGTGAGGAGGATGTGTGATTGCCAATTCTGACCACCTGGGGTCTTCCGGTGAGGAAGTCCAGGTCCCAGTTACATAAGTGACGGTTGAGACCCAGATTTTTCAGTTTGGCTATAAGTTTGGTAGGGATGATGGTGTTAAATGCAGAGCTATAATCAACAAACAGCATCCGCACATAGGTGTCTCTTCCTTCCAAGTGTTCTAGTGCAGAGTGTATGGCCATTGCAATGGCGTCATCTGTGGATCTGTTAGAACGGTAAGCAAATTGTAATGGGTCCAAGGTGTCAGGCAGAGAGGAGCAGATGTGGGATTTGACTAGCCGTTCGAAGCACTTCATGATGACTGATGTCAGTGCTACAGGGCAGTAGTCGTTCAGACAGGAGACGGTTGTTTTCTTGGGAACAGGGATGATGGTGGTTTGCTTGAAGCATGTGGGGATGGAGAGGTTGAAGATTTTGGTGAACCAACCAAGGAGAGGTTGAAGATGTTGGTGAAGACATCTGCTAACTGGACAGCACAGGCCCTCACGACACATCCATGTATGACATCTGGACCTGGAGCTTTGCGGCCGTTGACTCTCTTGAAGGCCTTACTCACTTTGTGTGTGGTTAGAACCAAAGGGCACGTGTCAGTGTCAGCAGGTATTTTCACAGCAGGAAATGTATTGTCTGCCTCAAAACGAGCATAGAATGTATTGAGCTCATCTGGTAAAGAGGCAGACAAAGACACACCACTGCTTTTCCTTCCTTTGTAGTCTGTGATGTAGCGTAGACTGCTCCAAATGCGTTGGGGGTCAGAGGAGGGGCTCTCATGGCGCTCTGATAGAGCAGCTCATAGATGGAAGCCAGAGGGGACAGTGCGATGTCTCTCGAGTCGCAAACAGATCCACTCGAGTCTGGCCAACCTCTCCAACTCTGCTTCATCACCTCGGTGCAAAGCCGCCATTCCCCAAGCCTCAGCCCCTGCCTCAACAGGATGTCTGCTCTCACGGTGCATCTCAAAACAGTATGTTTGAGAGTCATCAACTCGATCTATGGAAATAATACTGGAGCACTCTGGTGAAAAAACAGAATTCAGTCTAATTCAGTCTCATTCAGTCTACTCCGAGCTCAGAGTAGCGCACTCATAGGCGACCCTTCTTGGAAAAAGAGGAGCGCTGCTAAACTACCACGAGAATCACCCAAATAGCCCCTCATGTTGAGGAAAGCGATGCTTGAGGTATATGCCCCTCAAGGACATTGCGCGCGTGCTCTTCGCCCAAACAAGAAACGTAAAGACTGTGTGTGTCATCAGGTGTCAAATAACACAGACACGGATGTACACACTGTTTAAACGCCTCGCTAGTGGATGCCATGATAAAAAAAGAAAGATCGCTCTTACCGTGGTTGTTTCTCAGATGCACGCTTCAAACAAAACAGTCAATGAAGAAGATAAATGACGTGTCCTCCTGGAGCTTATTTATAGTCGCGCTGGTAGTGATGTCAGAGGCTGTCAAAGTTTTTCAAAGTATGCCTCAGACACGGGTCACGACGAGGTGTTCCCCATAGCGGCCCCTAGAGGAGGCAGTTCAAAGTTCCCTTGAAAGGGAACATCAGTTTGGGTCTTAAACTACAGAGCATGTTTTGAAATTTTATTTTTTATTACAATAGAGTTTGATTCTATATTAAAGCTTTATACATTTGTATTTTAAACAAAATAACCCCAAAATTCAACATTCTAAAGTTACAAAATTAGAAACTCAATTTTTTGAATTCCAAAGTCAAAGCTTCAGTGTTCCACAGGAAATTAAGATTATAACAAAAGTATTTTGTTATAAAAAAATATTAAAAAGTAAAATATTTGCACTAAAATGGTAATTTTAAACTGTGCAGATAATATGAATTTTACAGAGCGCAACTGATTAGAAATATAGAAAAACACACGATGTGTCTCTGAATTGCGCAAATTGTAAAGTGGCATGTAAATCTGACTTCTTACATAAATACTTACCAAGCAGATAGCAGACCTCTTTTTATTCTTTTACAGAATCCAATTTTGTCTGTAAAAAATAACTTTAGGCTGTAAAACTGATGCATTTCCTCTGTTACAGGTTCAACAGAGAGAGAAGATGATCTGAGGATTGTGCTGCTGGGAAAAACTAGAGTCGGGAAGAGTGCAACTGGAAACACCATCTTAGGAAGAGAAGCATTTACAGCAGAAGCATCTCAAGAATCTGTTACTAAAGAGTGTCAGAGAGAAACATCTGAAATAAAGGGCAGACACATTACTGTGATCGACACTCCAGGACTGTTTGATACTGAACTCAGTAATGAAGAAATACAGAGAGAAATCAGCAACAGCATCTCCATGATCCTCCCTGGACCACATGTTTTCATCATCGTGCTCAGTTTAGGACAACGATTCACTAAAGAAGAAGCAACAGCTGTGGAGATCATCCAGGAGACGTTTGGAGAGAAATCTATAATGTTCACCATGGTGCTCTTCACCAGAGGAGATGATCTGAAGAACAAAACCATTGATCAATGTCTGGGAAAACCTGGATCTGCTCTGAATCAGCTGATTGAAGCGTGTGGAAACAGATTCCATGTGTTCAATAATAAAGAGACTGAAGACCGAACACAAGTGACTGATCTACTGCAGAAGATAGACAACATGGTGAAAGAGAACGGAGGGAGTTACTACTCATGTAAGATGTTCAGAGAGATGGAGAGACAAATACAAGAACAACAGAAGAAGATACTGATGGAGAGAGTCAGAGAACGAGAAGAAGAGATGAAGAAACTAGAAGAAGAGAAAGAGAGAATGAAGATGAAGATGGAGGAAGAACGACAGAATCATGACACAGAGAGAAAGAGAAGAGAAGAAGAGTTTAATGAGAGGGAAGAGAGATATAAAAGAGAAATGAAGGAACAGGAGGAACAGATAAGAGACGAGATGAAAAGTGTAAAAGAGGAGTGTAAGAATGAAAGAAAGGAAATAAGGAAAGAAATAGAGACTGTAAAGAAAGAAAAAGAAAATCTTCAGATCAGATATGACACAGAAACAGACAGAATGATGAACAGAATAGAGATTGACAGACAACATGAGAAAGAGAGAAAGAGAAGAGAGGAAGACATTAGAGAAAGTGAAGAACGATATAAAACACAAATAAAGGAGAAAGAGAGAGAGATGAAAGAGGAGATGAAGAGAGAACAAGAGGAATGGGAGAAACAGAAAGAAGAAGAGAGACAAAGAGCAAAAGAAGTTGAGAAAAGAATAGAGAGAGAGAGACAGATTTGTGATGAAGAGATTCAGAGACTGAAGAGTGAAATGGAGAGAATAATCAGAGAGAAAGATAGAATAGAAAGAGAGAGACGAGAACAAGTAGAGGATTCAGAGAAGAGAATGAAAGAAGAAAGAAAGATGAGAGAAGATGAACAGAAGACTCTTGAAGAACAGCATGAAGAAGAACTGAAGAGAAGACGAGTAGATGTGAGAGAGGAATATGAAAGAGAGGAAGAGGAGAAGAAGAAGATCTGCCCTGAAACTGATCCTTCACTGCAGGTGAGAAATGTCAAGAGAACATATTAATGAACTAAACAATATTGAGCTCAAAAGAAGACTTTTTGATTATACACAGATTTGTCAAAGTTTTCTCTAGGGCTGCCCCCAAATAGTCGACTAAGGTTTAGTCGATATGAAGAGGGCTTGGTCGAATACATTTTCATAAGTTGGTTAGTCGAAAAAAAAAAAATCACGTGAAAAAATTACGCAATCAGGGGCTGCGCAGACATCAAAGCAACGAGAGATCAACGAGATCTCGTGCCTCGCGGTACACAAAGCGCACTTGATGAGGAGGAGCATGCAAGAGAAGGATGAACTAAAAATGTACTTGGCAGATAAAACAAAGGTTGATTCGGGACCATTGGCATGGTGGCAAAAAATTTAACATCGATAATCAAAGCTCGCTAAAGCAGCTAAACGCCTCCACTGTATCCCTTCCACGTCCACTCCATCAGAGCGCATCTTTTCAAAGGCCGGCTTCATTGTGAACAAGTCGAGAAGCTCCCTTCCCTTCTTCCCAACAATGTAGACAAGCTGGTGTTCCTCTCACATAATATGAAAAAAATAAAATCGAATTGAAAGCTTAGGTAATAATGCTTAATTTCCTTTTTGTAGTGTTTCTGTTTGCTATCTGTTAGGCTATGTATAAAAAACGGGTATTTTTATAACGGTTGGGCTATACAAATAAATAAGTACATATTATTTTTATTTATTCGTTTTCATAAAGTGCAGAAGTTGTTTTTTATTCTGTAAGAAAAATTAGTCTGATGTTTGCAATTTGGTGTTTTAGGTCAAGACTCGTCGTCTTAATGGCAGTTTGCGGCTTTGTTCTGATATTGATATGTGCATTTATTAAATTGTTCGTTTTTGTTAATTTTCCTTTTGAACAATATAAAAATTATATTAATTTTCCACTGTCATTTTATACCAAACAGCGTTTTTGCTACAGTATTTATTTTTTAATTTATTTTTATTTTTTTGCCTTGTTTTGTACTAGGCCTAAGTTACTAATACGTTTATTTAATTTATTTTAAAGAACGAATTTTAGTTTATTTTATTCAAACTGTTTTTTCTTTTGTTTGTTTTTTTTTTTGACATGTTAACTGTTACAGTTTGTATTTTTTATAATAAATTATTAAAATGCACAGGCAGTGTGATTGCTGTTTTTATGTTAATTAGCCTATAACGTTCCAGCCACTGATTTATGTGTCCATGAGCGCTGTATACTTTAAACGCTTTACTATTCTGTTTTAAGTGCTTCATTTTCATTTTGAACGCGCTAATATCATGCTTAGCATATTCTGTCATATGGAAGTGTTAAACTTCAACTTGGACTATACCTTTCCTTGTATATACGCGTTTTTTATATGAATATCATAAATTAACGATTATTCGACTAATTGCTAAAATGGAGGTGTGTTAGTCGACTAGGAATATCTTTAGTCGGGGGCAGCCCTAGTTTTCTCACTATTATATTTATGATTATATGTATATATAATTATTGTATTAATAAATTCAGATAATTATTATATTATATTCATAATTAAATTATTTTAATATGTAAGAAAGTTCAGATTTCATGACAAGTCTGTTTAAATCTAATAATGATTATAAATAAGGGGTAATGGACATCCAGTCAGTTGTTATCTCAGAATAAACCCTGACAGGGTAATCAGGATCCTGAAGTGAAGTGGAGTTTATTCTCAACCAGCTGGATGTACTGTACATTATCCCGCTTGTTACACAGCTACTTGCCACATAAGTAAATAATTAAGCATGAAATAAAGACCATTTCAAAGACGTAAACAATAACAAAGGTGTTGGAATACATGTGTGGTCCTGAAGCATTTCCGGTACCGCCATTTTTTTAATCTCAGACCTGTCAAACCAATCATGTACTTTTTAAGTCTAGTGAAAACGCAACTGTTGCGGAATTTAAAAACATAAACGGTGATTGGCATTACCTTTTAAATATGACTGAGGCGCCAACTTACAAAGAACATTAAAAGTAGTCTTTCTCAAAGCGGCTCTGATTGATGCTGCCTGCGTGTACACGAGAGATGGCTGTAAATGCATATCTCACTTAGGTGTCTTACATTACAGATGATGGCTTTCCTAAAGACAAAAGTAGGATAACAAATTATTTAATTTAATGCACATTAGTTAATTAGAGATTAGACAAGCATAATGAGTGATGAAAAATGTTTATTGTTAGCTTTTGTAAACTACTGCGGTTAACCGTTTCACTATTCAACATTCAAGTTTACAGTATACACTTCTATAACGTGTATTTCACTGCATTTATCTGCTGATAAGACCTCTAGGCGCATATGTAAACATTAAAGAAAGAACAATTTTGCATCAAAAATTTAAGAGTAAACGTAAATAAATTAAAAATCAATTGGAAAACAACAACCTTCCTTACCTGAATCGAAATGTATGTGCGCTTGTTGAGCTGAGCGGCAGACTACACCCTTTCTGCCTGGGTGGTTTTGGCACTGGGTGTGGCACCCAGCTGCAGATAGTTAATTAGTCACCAGGTGGGAAGGATCTAGTGATTTTAAGGGAATCAGAGTCACTCACAGGATAGAAAGCAGGTTGGCAAGATGTGTAAAAAACCGCTGTGAAGACTGGAACAGAGAATCCTGAACAGCAACTAGCCAGGCCTGATAAAACAGGAAATCCTCTCACCCAATCCTGCTGAAAAGAAGATGGCTGACTCAAAGACACTGGAGCAGCTAAAGAGCAATAGGACATCCGCAAAGCGACAATTCTCACGGCTGGCTAACAACGTAGTCCGAATGCATGCCATCACACCTGAAGAGGAGCTCAGGGACAGTTTCAAAAAGCTCATAATTGAGGCCATTGAGGCTCATAATTGACCTTCATGGAAGCCAATGATGATGTAGGGGCCCAGTACCTTGTAGAAGCCGAGCTGGATACAGATTCCGAAGGAGTTCCCAGGTTGAATGAGCAGCAAAAGGCCAACATTGGGAAAACTGCAAGTGAGTGCGAGATGAGATTGAATGAGCTTAAAGAGCTTATCCAAAAGACACTCTGGGCCAACTTTGGAGAAGAGGAACTGACAATGGCAATGAAGGCTGTGGAGGAGGAAGTAGAGAGTGTGGTGTCCTTTGGACCTGGTGGAAATAGAGAGGTTTTTGACTTCATGTTTGATTACATGGAAAAACTGGTTAAGAGAGCCAAAGAGCTGCACGTACAGTGGAAGTGTTGGGCTCCTCCTGCTGAACGAAAAGGTTTCCAGCTGCGGGTCAGAGGTCTTGAGCAGATCATCCCCAAGTTAATGTCAAGAAAAGCTGAGTTCATTCAAGTAAAAGCTAAAGAAGACGCTGAAAGAGTTGCGAGATTCTATCAGCTATCCAACAGCAGCCGTTAGACTGAAGCCTACTTCCCTCCCCGAGTTTACTGGCATCAGGCGAGACTTTCATCTCTGGAAAAGGGACTGGGAGGCCCTCCAGAGGCAAGGAGAACCCACTGGGTCAAAAGAAGTCAAAGTTTCAGCTTCTTGACAGCTTGGATGAGAAAGTAATGAGAGATCTTCGATTGATGACCTATAACACAGCAGATTACATTTTTCGTGTCCTGGAGAATCGGTTTGCAAGCCAAACTGCGATTGCTATTGAAATCGTAGAGGAGCTCCAGAGACTTCCAGGTGCAAAATGTCTCCAGCCCAAGAAAATTGTTGAGCTCATCCAAGCCGTGGAGAAGGCCCTTGAAGACCTGAGTGACCTGGGTGACACTGGTGCTTTGAGGAATCCTCTGGTGACAAAGTCAATTGAAAGTAAGCTTCCAAATGCACTGAAGAAAGAGTGGCTTCTTTATGCAGCTGAGAGAAGCAGTACTGACCCAGAGAAGTGCTTCGAATATCTTCTGGCCTCTCTCAAGAGTCAAGAGAGCATCTACGAACAGCTGGATCAATTGAGGGATGAAGAGCCACTGAGGAAAGAAAACCGATCTGAGCAAAGGCAGGCTAGGACCAGAGCATCAATCCAGTCAAGTAGCAACCTCTCAGGATGTGTAGTCTGTGAGGACATAAAGCATAAGAAGAAACTGTACTTCTGCAAAAGGTTCCGTGTGCTCAAACTCACAGAGAAGAAGGATGCGGTGCGGAAGCTGGGAGCCTGCTGGAAATGTCTGGAGGTCCATGACGAGGGTAATCACTGCAAAACTTTGTTTCTGTGCAGAAGTCCTGATTGTAGAGAGCAGAGAGTTGCAGTCCATCACTATTACCTGTGTCCCAGTGTTGAGGTATCCAGAGACCGTACGGCTCAGAGGAGGAGAAAAACCACAGTGGGAGGTGAGAGCTGAATTACACCGAGGCCCAGGAGGAATTCTTCAGAAAACTCTCACCTGAATTAGCCAAACAATGTCGGGATGCGTTCTGTAACACGGCAGCGAGCACCTCCCATATTGCAAAGAGTCATTCAAGTCTTCTGGTAGAGAGCGGCCTAGCGGAGTGGCTTGTCATCATGATGCTGTTGGAGGTAACCGCAAATGCTGGGCAGAAAATTGGGACTCTTATCAACCTAGCTTCCGATACTAATTTTATCACCCATGAGGCAGCAGGTCGGCTCAATCTCAGAAGTGAAGACATCACGCTTATAGTCCATGGTGTAGGAGGCATGAAAGCCTTTGTCAAGACAAAGCGGTACCTCCTGAAAATTCGGGTCAACACCTTAAGAGGCACTCTCAGATCCCACCAGCTGGTTTACTATGGCCTAGACAGCATTGCAGACATTCAAAGACATGTGTCAGCCAATGTTCTTCCCAGACATTTCACTCAGTGACCTGGCAAGGCCAAGGGAGATCCACCTCCTTGTGAGTCACAAGGAAGGACAGCTGGCTCCGCAGAAAATCCGCACTGTGGGGGACCTTGTGTTGTGGGACGGACCAATGGGAAAGATAGTTGCTGGCACCCATCCTGAGTTGTTCGAGGCGGTAACTGTTTCAGCCCATACATCGAGAACGCATTTCGCAAGGTCTATGAGAACTGCTGCGGTAAAGTATGAAGAACACACCTGCGTGGTCCCCATTAATCGTCAACAAAGCCAGCAACTTCAGGGATTCAATTGTGGGACTACTACATCTAGCTTCCTCGAGTGGTGGAAATGGGATAGCATCTGTGCTGGCTGCACCCCGAAATGTGGGGGTTGTCGCTGTGGAAACTGTCAGCCAGGCGGCAAAGAGATGACCCTCGCTGAAGAAAGGGAGCTGGAGGTGGTAAAGAATGGGCTAACATATGTAGTTGCTGATGAGCACAGTGAGACTCCTCACTGGCATGCCAGGTACCCCTGGGTAGAAGATCCAGCCACATTACCAAGCAACAGGAGTGCAGTTGAGGCAACTTTCCTCAGGATGGAGAGGCAGCTGACCAGGGAGCCGGAGTGGAAGGCTGCCTATGCTGCTCAAGTTCACGAGATGGCCGAGCGTGGGGCGGCAATGAAGTTGCCTAAAGACGTCCTTCAGACATGGACTGGCCCAGTGTGGTACATTAGCCACCTCATCGCACCCAACCCACACTCCGTCACAACTCCGGTGAGACTGGTCTGGAACAGTAGTCAGAAGTGTAGAGGTGTGAGCCTAAATGACCTCCTGTTAAAGGGCCCCGGCGTCTTGAATTCTATACGTGCTGTGCTTCTCAGGTTCCGGAGGGGAGAGTTTGCAGCTTTGGGAGACATAAGGAAAATGTACAATTCAGTGTGGCTTGAAGATCGGGAGGTGCATTTGCATAGGTTTCTGTGGCGTTACTCTGAAGAGGAAGAGCTTGGCATATATGCAGTCACAAGAGTAAACATTGGTGACAAGCCAGCAGGTTGTATTGCTCAACTCGCCATGAGAAAGACGGCGAATCTCCCCCAGTTTAGCCATCTTGAGGAAGAGCGTCGGGTGCTAGAGGAGGACAGCTATGTCGACGATATCTTGACCTCTCATAACAACTTGGACCAGCTCAAAGTTATCACAGAAATGTGGAACAGATCCTGGGAGCAGGATGGTTCAAGTTGAAGCCGTGGGTCTTTTCTGGTGAAAATAGGAGGGATTCTTTCGGGAAACAGGAGCAGAAGGCTACTCCAAAGACTGTAATCCTGCCAAATCAGCTCAAGGAGGAGGACAACAAAGCTCTTGGTCTCTGCTACACCCTGGAGGATGACAAGCTTCATGTTATGGTTGGTATTAACTTTTCGAAGAGGAAGAGAAAGATGAGAGTTGGCTAAGACCTTCAAAAGGAAGAGGTGAGAGCTCAGAAGCCAGACCCACTGACACGACGAGAGTTTCTTAGCCAAGTTTCTGGGCTGTATGATCCGGTTGGTCTGATGACACCTGTAAAGCAGAAAGGAGCCATTTTGGTTCGGAGAGCATTTCAAGAAGCCAAACACAAATGCAGCACTGTCAGGGACACTTGGGACCTTGCGCTATCAGAAAATCTCAGAGAAGATGCCATCAGCCTTTTTGAATACGCTGAGCTGACCAAAGTCAAGTTCCCTAGAGCCTTGACACCAGTGAGTGTGACAGCTAAGCCTGATGCAATTACCTTTTCTCATGGGAGCGATCATGCCTATGGTGCCGTCCTGTATCTGTGGTGGGACTGTGATCAAGGTCCAACAGTGAGGCTGGTGGAGTCTAAAGCTAACTGGCTCCCTTAGACCACAATGGGGAGGCAGTCAAGGCAGAGCTATGTGGAGCAGTATTCACTGCCCGGTTAAAGAGGTACTTTGAGCAACATGGCCGAATTCAAGTTAAGCAATGGTATCACTTTGTTGATAGTCAAACCGTACTTTGTTCAATTCAACGTGAGAGCTATGGCTTTCAGACCTTTTTTGGCAACAGGATTGGAGAAATCCAAACCAGCACACGACTTCAGGATTGGTGGTGGATTCCTGGATATCTGAACATCGCTGACAATATTACTCGTGGGGCTGGCCCAAAAGAGTTGGCTGAAAACTCACCATGGCAGCGAGGACCAAAGTTCCTGAGTCTACCGGTTGAGGAGTAGCCGATTAAGTCTGCAAAGGATGTATCTGTAACTGCCAGAGAGAGTGTTGGAAGGATGCAGAAGAAATCATTTGCTGCGGCTCTCACAAGAGCTAAGGTGAAGGAGCCACCAAACCTGGAGCATCGAAGGCCACCTGCTGGGGCTGCTGTCCGAAACCTGGTGGATGAAGGACGGTTCAGCAACCTGACTCATCTGGTTAAGACAATTGCCTGGGTCTGGAGGGCAGCAAAATGCTTTGCAGCTAAAAGTAAGATCCTGGGAGCTCCAAAGTGGGAGGCAGTCTCATCAGCCAGGGTCATCACCACGATAGAGCGCCAAGATGCTTTAAGGGATCTTTTTCTTGCCACACAAGAGGGGGTGATCTTTCCAGCAACCACAATAGACCGGCTGGTAGTCTTCAAAGAGGAGGAAACTGGGTTACTGGTTTGTGGTGGGCGAGTCCAAGCCTTTAATGAAGACCGAGCTGGTGTCCCTCTCTTACCTTTCAGCGCCTGGGTCTCAACATTGCTTGTTCAGGAAGCTCACAGCAAGGGTCAAGAGGGTGTGGCTGCCACTCTATAGAAGGTGAAAAAGAGAGCATGGGTCAACAAGGGACGAATAATTGCTCGAAAAGTCATTGAAAATTGTGTGGTCTGCAAGAAAGCCAGAGTGAGAAGATGTCAGCAAGTGATGGGTGATCTGCCTCAAGAGAGAACCAGGCCAGCATCTCCATTTGAGTTCACAGCCGTTGACCTGTTTGGACCCTATCAGGTCAAAGATGATGTTAGGAAAAGAGTAAAAATGAAAGTCTGGGGAGTTGTATTTTGCTGTATGGTCAGCAGAGCAATCCATATGGAGCTCGCCAACACAATGTCAACTGAAAGCTTCCTGATGGCTTATCAGAGGTTCACAGCAATTAGAGGCCACCCTAAGACGATATGGTCCGATCCGGGGACTAATTTTGTTGGTGCCAAGTCTGTTCTGAAGGAGTTGTATCAGTTCCTGGACAGCCTGGATAGGTCTGCTGTGGAGGATACTTCAGCTCAAAATGGAACTGACTGGCATTGGAAAATCCTGTCAGCTGATTCACCTCATCGGAATGGCTTTGCGGAAGCGGCTGTTCGGATTGTGAAGAAGGCGTTCCAGAGTCTGGGAAGAGAGTCAGGGCTCTGTTTCAGCGAGCTTCAGATGACGCTTCAGCTTGCCGCTAATCTGGCAAATGAGTGGCCCATTGATGCCAGGGTGCAGAGCCTTGAAGATACAGTGCAGTACGTCACGCCCAATACACTCCTGCTGGGAAGAGCATCAACAAGTGGTGACTGGAAAACATTTGACTACAAGCTATCCCTATAAGAGACTTCAGGAAATGCAGCATCAGGTCAACAAATTCTGGAGATTCTGGAGCCAACTTGCTGGTCCTAATCTCTTTGTGAGGAGCAAGTGGCACACTGCACAGAGAAATGTCGCAATTGGAGATATTGTCTGGCTCTGTGATCAGAATGCAGTGAGGGGCCAATTTAAGCTTGGAAGAGTCATCAGCGTCAATCTTGACTCCAGGAACATTGTACGGGATGTGAATATTAGAGTTGTGGCAAGTTCCTGTATTCCGGAGGTGAGGCCTGTAACATCAGCATCCAAATATCCTGCATTCAAGCATCATGTCTCCAGCATTCAGAGGGACCTTCAGTCCACAATTTTTCACCAGGATGTCCGACGGTTGGTGGTCCTCCTGCCAGTGGAGGAGCAGGCAGGGAGCCCAGGAGGAAATCTCTGACTACTAGTTTACTGTGTGCGATCTTTCCAGCGGTTTCTGTGGGAAGATCGAGTGGGAGGTGTTGAGCTGAGCGGCAGACTACACCCTTTCTGCCTGGGTGGTTTTGGCGCTGGGTGTGGCACCCAGCTGAAGATAGTTAATTAGTCACCAGGTGGGAAGGATCTAGTGATTTTAAGGGAATCAGAGTTACTCACAGGATAGAAAGCAGGTTGGCAAGATGTGTGGAGAAACTGGGCCTGAAAAGTGATACTGCAGGACTAAAGCTTGTTTGAACAAGGAAGGAGTCAGTGAGCATTCGTTTGTGCAGTGTGGTGAATTTGAACATTTAAGTAAATCATGTTATTTATACTTAAGGAAAAATGTATGTATAAATGTTATGAAATCCTGTTTGGATTGTAAGCTAAAGTGTTATACATTTAACATCATGAAGGTATAGTTAAAAGCATTGATGTTTTTGTCAACTTGATTTTTGATGAATATTTTAAATTGCTGAATAAATAATTTTCACAAAATATAGATGACAATTTTTTTATTTGTCATTCATTCTTGTCTTTCTTTGTAGGATCTTGAGAGCAAAATAATGAAATTTCTGAAGAAAGAACTGGAAAAGTTTAAGAAAATATTACAAAAAGAGAACTTGCAATACTTTGTGAAGGACTTTATTGAGAACAGATGCAGTATGAAAGAAGCAGCTCTTGATCTCACGCTCTACTTCCTGAGAGAGATGAAGCAAGATGAAGCTGCTGATACTCTAGAAGGTAAGAGACTCGTGATCATATGTAAACACTGTCATTTATAAATGTAGGAGAGAAAATAAGATTAAACAATATCAATATTTTTGTTTCTGTTTAGATGAGCTGGTCTTCATTCATCAGCTAAAGTGTAGCCTAAAGAAGAAGTATCAATGTGTGTTTGAAGGAATTGCAAAGGAAGGAGACTCTACACTTCTGAAGAACATCTACACAGATCTCTATATCACTCAGGGTTGTAGTGAACAGGTCAATACTGAACATGAGGTGAGACAGATTGAAGTTGCTTCCAGGCGTCATGAATCACAGGAGATACAGGTTGAGTGCAAACATTTGTTTGAAGCACCTGAACAAGACAAGCAGATCAGAACTGTACTGACAAAAGGAGTTGCTGGCATCGGAAAATCAGTCTCTGTGCAGAAGTTTGTTCTGGATTGGGCTGAAGGAAAAGAAAATCAAGATATCAGCTTCATATTTCCTCTTCCATTTAGAGAGATGAACTTAAAGAATCAAGAAAAACTAAGTTTGATGGACCTTATAACTCAGTTTTTCACAGAGACAAAAGGACTGAACCTTACGAGAAGAAATCAATTCAAAGTCTTGTTCATTCTTGATGGTTTGGATGAATGTCGACTTCCTGTAAACTTTAAGGATAATGAGACGTGGTCTGATGTTTCATCACCAGCCTCTCTGGATGTTCTCCTGACGAACCTCATCAAGGGAAATCTGCTTCCTTCTGCTCTCATCTGGATCACCAGCAGACCAGCAGCTGCCAGTAAGATTCCTCCTGACTGTATCGACCGGCTGACAGAGATACGAGGATTCAATGATGCACAAAAGGAGGAGTACTTCAGAAAAAGATTCACAGATGAGAATCAGGCCAAAGAAATCATTGATCATGTTAAACAATCAAAGAGTCTCTTTATCATGTGCCACATCCCAGTCTTCTGCTGGATTTCAGCCACTGTTCTCCAGAACATTTTAAAGGAGAAAAGAAATAATGTTGTGAAAAACAATCAGACTGATGATGTCTCCAAAACACTGCAGGAGTCAAATACTGAAGACACTCCTAAGACTCTGACACCAATTTACACACACTTCCTCAGATTTCAGATCCAGCAGAGCAGACGAAAGTATGATGGAGAACATACACCAGATGTTTCCTGGGATAAAGATGACATCTTTTCACTGGGGAAACTGGCGTTTGATCAGCTGGAAAGAAACAATGTGATCTTCTATGACACAGATCTGGAAGTCTGTGGTATTGACGTCTATAAGGCATCAGTGTACTCAGGCATGTGTACCCAGATCTTTAAGGAGGAAACAGGGATCACTCTTGGTACCATGTACTGCTTCGTTCACTTGAGCATTCAAGAGTTTATTGCAGCCCTTTATGCACATCTGTTTCTAGACATCAACAGGAAATGTGTGTTTGATCAAGACTCTACAGAACAGGAAAACAAAAGTAAAACCATGATTGATTTGCTCAAGACTGCAGTGGACAAGTCACTAGAGAGTGATAATGGACACCTGGATCTTTTTCTTCGCTTTCTCCTTGGTTTGTCACTTCAGTCCAATCAGAGACTCTTACAGGGTCTGTTGAAACATAAATATAGAAATGAGCAGATCAAAGAGGAAATAGTTCAGTACATCAAGCAGAAATTAGAGTCTAATCTGTCTCCAGAGAGATCCATCAATCTGTTCTACTGTCTGAATGAACTGAATGACCAAACTCTGGTGAAAGACATTCAGACCCACCTTAGCAAAGGAAGTCTCTCATCTGCTGATCTTTCACCTGCCCAGTGGTCTGCTTTGGTCTTTGTGTTGTTGACATCAGAGGAGGAGCTGGAGGAGTTTGAGCTTCAGAAATTCAGGAAATCAGACGAGTGTCTCATTAGATTATCAGCAGTCATCAAAACCTGCAAAAGAGCTCTGTAAGTTATTGTTCTTTGTTAATGTTTTGTAAAATTGCATTAAAGAGCCAGTAAGATGAAAATTCTAAGCTTCCTATCACTGTTTATAAGTCCTGTACATTAGGTTTAAATCCATCCAAGGTTAAAAAACATTGTCATTTTGTCAAAATATCATTTTAAAATTACCTCAATTCTCAGAGATCCCCAAATGGTTCGCGCAAAGCTGTTCAAAAGAGTCAGTTTCCTTAAACCCCACCTTTCGGTAGCATACTGTGTTCTGATTGGTCAACTAACATAGGTTTGATTGGTTGTTCCGCACACACCTTCACGGTAAACTATGCGTTACCATCTGTTTGGGGGGAATTATGTCTTATTCCTCTCACCGCGAAGCAAACAGTAAAATAAAAAACTTGAACAGTCTCGCTGCTTTTTCTTCTGTGTGTGTGTATTCAAGCCGCGCGCTTCAGTTTGAATCTGAATAGCGCGTTCAGCGGGGGGCATGGTCTCATTAGATATAACGAAGGGAGACGTGAAAAACAGTTGTTTTTCATATGGATTACTTTATCACAGAATATCTGTTAGCAGCACTTGTTTAGTTTTAAAGAAGACATGTCAAGGGCAGGTCAGAGTTTTGTTTCTCCCAAGACGGAAGGCGGAGATTATTATGCAAAGTGTTCCTAGTGAGGTACATAGAGATGGGCAAAAGATTTGAAATCTATAACGACTCGTTTCAGCGTTTCAGAGTCGACTCGTTACTTTAGAAGCCAATAACTTTATAAATCGTTTACTTTTTGGTTTAATTACTTTGCACATTGTTTACACTGATGGACAGCTACATCATACACTGTAATACAGGTAATTTTTGATTTCCCATCTGTGTGGCTCTTTAATCTACATTGATACATAGCAGGTTTGGATAACCCTGATCTATAGTGATTATTTATCATATACCAATTATAAGTATATATCTTTGTTAGGGTTAAATAATAACACACATTGTTTAACTTTATTATTATATTTTTTATATAAAGAGCAATGATATTTTATTAGATTTACATGGGATTTATGTAGAAATTTCTGTTTTCAGTAATCTGTTTAGTTACAGAAGAAGGATGTCATACTATTATAAACCACATTGTTTCATAGTTATTTCCACTCAAATATGCAGTTCAACTTTCAGAAACTTCTGCTGTAAAGACGATATTGAAACAAATCAAGATGATAGAGCAGCACTTATACAGTATTGTTCAAAATAATAGCAGTACAATGTGACTAACCAGAATAATCAAGGTTTTTAGTATATTTTTTATTGCTACGTGGCAAACAAGTTACCAGTAGGTTCAGTAGATTGTCAGAAAACAAACAAGACCCAGCATTCATGATATGCACGCTCTTAAGGCTGTGCAATTGGGCAATTAGTTGAATTAGTTGAAAGGGGTGTGTTCAAAAAAATAGCAGTGTGGCATTCAATCACTGAGGTCATCAATTTTGTGAAGAAACAGGTGTGAATCAGGTGGCCCCTATTTAAGGATGAAGCCAACACTTGTTGAACATGCATTTGAAAGCTGAGGAAAATGGGTCGTTCAAGACATTGTTCAGAAGAACAGCGTACTTTGATTAAAAAGTTGATTAGAGAGGGGAAAACCTATAAAGAGGTGCAAAAATGATAGGCTGTTCAGCTAAAATGATCTCCAATGCCTTAAAATGGAGAGCAAAACCAGAGAGATGTGGAAGAAAACGGAAGACAACCATCAAAATGGATAGAAGAATAACCAGAATGGCAAAGGCTCAGCCAATGATCACCTCCAGGATGATCAAAGACAGTCTGGAGTTACCTGTAAGTACTGTGACAGTTAGAAGACGTCTGTGTGAAGCTAATCTATTTTCAAGAATCCCCCGCAAAGTCCCTCTGTTAAAAAAAAGGCATGTGCAGAAGAGGTTACAATTTGCCAAAGAACACATCAACTGGCCTAAAGAGAAATGGAGGAACATTTTGTGGACTGATGAGAGTAAAATTGTTCTTTTTGGGTCCAAGGGCCACAGGCAGTTTGTGAGACGACCCCCAAACTCTGAATTCAAGCCACAGTACACAGTGAAGACAGTGAAGCATGGAGGTGCAAGCATCATGATATGGGCATGTTTCTCCTACTATGGTGTTGGGCCTATTTATCGCATACCAGGGATCATGGATCAGTTTGCATATGTTAAAATACTTGAAGAGGTCATGTTGCCCTATGCTGAAGAGGACATGCCCTTGAAATGGTTGTTTCAACAAGACAATGACCCAAAACACACTAGTAAACGGGCAAAGTCTTGGTTCCAAACCAACAAAATTAATGTTATGGAGTGGCCAGCCCAATCTCCAGACCTTAATCCAATTGAGAACTTGTGGGGTGATATCAAAAATGCTGTTTCTGAAGCAAAACCAAGAAATGTGAATGAATTGTGGAATGTTGTTAAAGAATCATGGAGTGGAATAACAGCTGAGAGGTGCCACAAGTTGGTTGACTCCATGCCACACAGATGTCAAGCAGTTTTAAAAAACTGTGGTCATACAACTAAATATTAGTTTAGTGATTCACAGGATTGCTAAATCCCAGAAAAAAAAAATGTTTGTACAAAATAGTTTTGAGTTTGTACAGTCAAAGGTAGACACTGCTATTTTTTTGAACACACCCCTTTCAACTAATTGCCCAATTGCACAGCCTTAAGAGCGTGCATATCATGAATGCTGGGTCTTGTTTGTTTTCTGACGATCTACTGAACCTACTGGTAACTTGTTTGCCACGTAGCAATAAAAAATATACTAAAAACCTTGATTATTCTGGTTAGTCACATTGTACTGCTATTATTTTGAACAATACTGTATATATATATCTATATATAATACATATATCATTGCCATTAATGATTTAAGCTTATTATTCATATACATATTTTATTAAACTGAATACAAGCATGCTAGTGTCAATCTCTGGTTCATGTTTTGTCTTTATTGCCCTTATTTGGTCCTTCCTGTTCCTGTCCTTTTTGAGTGTATGTGTCTCCAGCGGTGTGTATTAATTTATTCCCAGGTGTTTCCCATTGGTGTCCATGTATTATATAGTGTGTTCTGTGTGTAGTTCTTTGTCAGCCATCAAAAGTCATTCTTCAGTCAAGGCCGCCGGCCGTGGCTCTCTCTGGCCTGCCGGTTGCTTCAAAGACAAGCCGACCAGCCACCCAGAAGCCAAGTCTGCCTGTCGTTCCCGAGTAAAGCTGGCCGTCTGTTCATGTGGCAGTCCTGCCGGTTCCTGCAGTACCAAGCCCACCAGTCGTTCAGCACTCTAGTTCACCAACCTTCCCCCCCGATCCAGAAGAGGAAACTAGGGAGAAGGAGAAGGGTGTCATCTCCAGCCCCAAAGCTCTCTCCTGTGCGATCCCCAGCCTTTGTTAATAAAACCATTTTGATTTATTCACTTCTCATCTCCTCCCTCCTTCGATCCCGTGCTCCTCATGTGTGAAATGTGACAGCTAGTTTGTTTTATCTACAACATTTGAATGAATACAATTCTATTAAATATGCAGTATATATGTTTTTTTCTGTTCATGTAAAAATTGTTGGTATAAATTTAATTTTTGTCTTTAACAAATGTATTATATGCATCTAACTCTGTGATTTTATTTATTTTTAT
Organism: Carassius gibelio; assembly: GCF_023724105.1. Classification (NCBI taxonomy): domain Eukaryota; kingdom Metazoa; phylum Chordata; class Actinopteri; order Cypriniformes; family Cyprinidae; genus Carassius; species Carassius gibelio. The sequence continues at coordinate 774,635 of NC_068417.1, read as the reverse complement.
TGTAGGTTAAATGACTGTGGCTTAACAGACAAAAGCTGTCCAGCTCTGGCTTCAGTTCTTGGATCAGATATCAATCTGAAAGAACTGAACATGAACAATAATAATCTGCAGGATTTAGGAGTGAAGCTACTCTGCGCTGGATTTAAGGATATGAATTGCAAATTAGAGAAACTGAGGTAAGTTTTGTGACCGATCCTAGTGTTTGGTTAGAATTCAGATCCATCTGTTAACATGGACCTCGTTAATTTGCTACAGATTTGAAGGCAGAACTGCTTCAGCTCAGTGAAATTATTTGGCTTTATTCCAGCATGAACTCTACGTTGCAGGTCCTAACCCAGCATTTCAATCTGATTTAAGAGTGGACTTATGTTAGGCCATTTCAAAACTTACATTTTCTTGTTTTTCAAACATGAGGTTGTTTGTATGTTCTAGGGTTGTGCCGATAGACGATAGAATCTCTCGATAGTCAAGACGATATTAGGCTCATTCTCCTATTAATGTATTCAATTATAGGCCTAATAATAATAATAACTATTATTATTTTTATTAGACAGCCTTTTATAATTTGGCTATCAAACTGCCCAGCTATTTCACTTCAGCACCGAATTTCACACACACAAACACACGTGAAGAAGTTGTAACGCTTTGACTCGGATAACTCATTAAATCCATGAACTGAAAGAGATCGAAGATAAAGACAAACATGTTAATAACCAATAACAGACAATTCATGGACACAGTTGGTCCTGGTCTTAGAAAAAGAGATAGAATAATACCCTGAGGACAGTTAGTTGTTTTTTGGTGACCAACAGCTTCATTACACGAGATGAAATCAATACGTTCAAACTCTGAGCAGGTAGAAGGACATAATGGAACATCATACAAAAAGATTATTGAGTTCGACAGCTGGGATCTTAATGTTGTGATCTCTCAAAAAAAAACTTTCCAAAATCATTACAGAGAAGTAGATGACTCTAGAAAAGAATGCAGAGATGGATATTAGACAGCGTTAATAGTAGAAAAAAGAACTTGAGGTTTGTGACAATTGTTTGTGATAAGTTCAGACAAATATTTGCTTTTTGTAGCCCTTACAGCTTTCTGAAACATGTTCTAGAAGTTCCCCAAAACTTCATAAGAAACCTGCAATCTGTCCTCCTTCCATTTGCATTCAGCCTGTCAACAAGTCCATCTCAGATTATGCATATTGTGTGCGCCAGGGCACAGGTACAGGCTTATGAATTTTATACTTCAAGGGGGCAATATAATTCATGATGTCAGCACAGGTATAATTAAAAAGATTAAGATGTTCATCAGCATCCAGATTAAGCAGAGTAGAGTCCAACTCCAGTTAGTTGCAGACTTAATGGCAGGCTACAAAAAAATCTTCACTAGAATGTAAAAAAGCGAGTCAAACGTGTCAGCGATGGATTTCTGAGGATTCTGCCTCGTAAGAGGACAGTACAAAGAACCAGCCTGTGATCAGAAAAGATGCACTACTTATGTAAATGTTTGAAACAAAAAAACCATGGGTGAAAATCAAATCAAGGGTATGACCATGGATATGGGTTGGACCAGAAACCCACTGAGTAAAAATCCTTAAAGACTTAAAAATCCTGCAGAATATGGTTTCGAAGCACAGAAAACATGTATGTTAAAATTGCCCAACAGCATTACTTTACTTATGCCAATATCCATGTGTGCAGCACTTTGGTCAACTTCTGTTGTTTTAAATGTGCTATATAAATAAACAAACATTGTGTTGTATTATAAAAGCTGTTTTTGAACTAACTAGAACAGTGATCCTCAAATCTGGCTCGCGAGATCCACTTTCCGGCAAAGTTTAGCTCTAACCCTAATCAAACACACATGAGTTTGCTAATCAGTGTCTTCAGGATCATTAGAAAATCATAGGCAGGTGTGTTTAATTGGAGTCGGAGCTAAACTCTGCAGGAAACTGGATCTCGCGAGCCAGATTTGAGGATCACTGAGCTAGAAGGTTTTGAGTTCTTCAACATACAGGATGTTTTTATAGTTTGTTGACACGTTATGTAAAAAATAATCAAGGGAAATTTAATTTCTCAGTTTATGACCTCTTTCAGTAACTGTAAACTGAAGGTTCTCAGGTGTCTCTAGGCCATTTTGGATTCAGTTGTACACTAAATTACAGAGTAAACTGACAAGGAACAAAACTAATTAACTTCATGGATTATTATTGTAAAGGTAATTTCTAGAAGAGCTCATTACTTGTTACATTTGACATATTACATAACCTTTAGTATTTGTTTAATGATTGAATAAAGTCATATGGCCCCTTTAATGTAATGTTTAACTTCGACCTTTCCTAATGCATTATTAAAATCAAAAGTAGTGCTTGTTAACCCTTGTGGATTGTTCAAATTTACTACCCTTTCGAGTTGTTCGTGGATGAAAACATCCACTCAATTAAACTGCTGTAAAAATGTATCAGATTCATATTTTTTTCAATTTTTTTTTTGCATAAATCTGTTAATCAACTTCAGTCCTGATCAAAACTACCAAATCTTTAAAAAAATCCAAGAATTTAACTCTTTAATTAACAAGTTCATAAAGGATGTCACTGATTTGGGGGAAAAAACACAAAAAATTACATATTTTCAATATAAAAGTAATTGTGGCTGGATTTTTTTTTTTTTACTTTTTATAACAGTCTTGGGCATGTCAAAGTTTTAGTAGCAACATTGGCTTTGATGCATTTTTAGTCTTTGTGCAGCATTAGATTAAAAATTTTTCTCCCCAATTAGTTGTTGGTGGCTGTTTTTGCCCCATTGACTTCCATTATAACAAAATTTTTTGATTGCAAAGCCATGACACCATATAATCATGCATTCTTGATTGTTTGTGGTTTTCCCTTTTGGGAAGAGGTAAAAATTTTTATTTTTAAAGTTGATCACTAGGTGGGACCATTAACCCTTTAGATAGGCCTGGAGTATAAAAGCATATTATATTGTCTGTGTATGTGTGTGTGTTTGAGAAATAGAGAGACAGAGTGTGTGAGAGAGACCTTTGCGCACTTACCTTGATGTATTTCAGAAAATCAAAATGTACACCTCAGCTCTCAGAACTACATGGAGTAATCAAAAGTGTATTTATGCACCTGCTGCCTTTTAATAGTTGTGAAAGTATTCGGTTGTTAAGTGATGACTTAAGAAGCGCTGTTTCCGGGTCCAGGCCTCAACTCGCTTCACTTGAGAATATGACCTCAGCAGCCGCTTATGAGCATTGTTTATTCATATTGATAATTTAAGCTAAACACTTTCAAACTTAGGATATACACAACAGTCTCCGTGCTCACAGTGTCCCAAACACAAATAATTTTTATATATTTTTTTTATATTTATATTTTTATTGTGTGGTTATCAGGGACTTCGGTATGGAGTTGAAGGTTAAGATTATAACTTTTTCGCTAGTATTCTATCACATTGTGAGTTTATATTAGCACCTTTTGTTGTTTTCTTGTGGCAACTGATTTGCGTCTGATTGAAGCGTTTGCACACGGAAATGCTGCTACTTGACGTCAGACTTAGCAAGGGAATAGACTAAACAAAAGCAAAGTACGTGGATTTAAACACTTGCATGGCATTGTGCTGGTCATTTAATGGTGAGTAGAGCATCAAGCAACTTGTACCAAAGTTTTAGAAATTATTATGTAGCGTGACCCCTCCAGAGAGCTGCAGCTTATTTGAAGTTGGTATTGCATTTTGGCTCATAATACATTATGTTCATAAATTTAATGCAAAGTAGATTTTTTCCAGGATTTTAAGGTTTTAAACTGGCTTTACCATCAAGAAAAGACGAGCATTTCACATATAGGCCATCTGTACTTTTCACCATCAAAAGGCAGCATGTGCATTTAACACTTCTTTTTTTATTGTTTACTCCATGTAGTTCAGAGAGCATGAGGTGCATATTTGGATTTTTTCCGATACTGTACATCAAGGTAAGTGCACAAAGGTCTCTCTCACAGCCTCTCTCTCTCTCTCTCTCTCTCTCTCTCTCTCTCACACACACACACACACTATCATTTGCTATTATACTCCATATAACTCCATATACAAGCCAGAAACTAAGCCTTTTTTTTGCACAGGCCTATCTAAAGGGTAAATGGTCCAACCTAGTGATCAACTATAAAAAATAACAAATGTTACCTCTTCCCAACAGGGAAAACCACCAACAATCAAGAATCTCACACACACACAAACACTATAATTTGCTGTTATACTCCATATAACTCCATATACAAGCAAGAAACTAAGCCTTTTTTGCACAGGCCTATCTAAAAGGTTAATGGTCCCACCTAGTGATCAACTGTAAAAATATTTCTTTTTTACCTCTTCCTAATAGGGAAAACCACAAACAATCAAGAATGCATGATTATATGGTGTCATGGCTTTGCAATCAAAAAATGTCATTATAATGGAAGTCAATGGGACAAAAACAGCCACCAACAACTAATTAGGGAGAAAAAAAATTAAATCTAATGCTGCACCAAAACTAACAATGCATCAAAGCCAATTTTGTTACTAATCTTTGACATGCCCAAGACTTTGATAAAAGGTTAAAAAATATCCAGTCCACAATCACTTTTTATATTGAAAATATCTAATTTTGTGTGTTTTTTTCCCAAATCAGTGACATCATTTATGAACTTGGTAATTAAAAAGTTAAAATCTTGGAATTTTTTTAAACATTTGGTAGTTTTGTTCAGGACTGAGGTTGATTAATAGAATTATGCAAAAAAAAATATAAAAAAATATACATCTGGTACATTTTTATAGCAGTTTAATTTAGTGGATTTTTTCATCCACGAACAACTCGAAAGGGTAGTGAATTTGCCCACAGTGTACCATTTGAGTTTTTGAAAAAATTCAAAGCATTTTCCCAAAATATGGGTCAAAATAAGATTTGTCACCAAAAATCATTCCATTAGCTCAAACACAGAGAAAGTTGTGGCCAAAATAAGACTCAACTTTACCCCATAGTGGACGTAAACGTCCTCAACAACCCACAAGGGTTAACATTAATGCACTGTGAATTAACATAACCTAACAGTGAACAGTAGGGGTGTAACGATTCACTCGTTTTCTCGATGCATCGATTACAAACCCTGACGATTCATATGCATCGATCTTGAAACATGATTTTTGAATCGTGAATCGCCAATCTCAGACAGAAATCCATTAAAAACGCTAACAATCAAATGAAAAGCGATTTCCATAGCGATTCAGTGCTTTCAAAATATATACACATCAAATTACTACACGCACAAATTAATGGAGACCTTGAACAGTGTTCGTGCCTCTCATCTATCCTTCACGTGCTCCACTATTTACCGCCTGAGACTGTCACAGGATAGCAGTCGCGCTCCGTTCGTCTCTGATACAGCTGATGACGTGCGATCTCTCCTCAAAACTCGTGGCCAGTAATAGTAAAATGAAGTAGTTTTTTCTGTAGTTTGTCAATGGCTCTCTGCATCTTTACAATGGCATTACCTGAGCAGTCGAAAGCTGCGTATTTATTTCATGGTCGGAGCAGAAATGTCAGTGTCTAAATCATACGCACAGTTCCATTGAATGATAAATGTGTTTAAACAATGCGGATGAGCCGAATGTATGAAGGAAACTGTTAAAATAACCACAGCATGAACAATGACCTTGAAATAAGAGCGCGAGGTTTATCTGAAAGTAGCGTTTGTAGCTTTAGCTTTAACAGACATCTGTCGCGTTTTCTCTCAGAATCGTGATTCGCTGATAGAGAGGAAAAGTCAAATAGCTACTATAACATTTTATTTTCTGAAAATTAGATAAAGAAGTTTTCACACTGAAAGAAAGTGATCTCGCTCTCATAGACGTGCCAGGCTTTATCTGCAGCTATACTGAATTTATTACAGTTCAGAAACTATAAAGTATATTTTCTACCTTATTCTGTGCAGAAAATTAAAATAATTGATAATTAAATGTAGCCTAGTATATAAATCAATTATAAAATTGCCATTAGGAATACATTATCGATAACAAATGATTGATTATTGTCCAGCAGTGTATTTGATTTCTTACAGCTAATTAAAAGTAATAAAAAAGAAGAGATTTACTTGTAAAAAAATAATAATAATTAAATAATAAAAATAATAATTATGATAATACATAGGCTACATACATAAAACAACTGTATTTGATATTTCTGTCACTTCTGAAATGATGGCTACGCCCCTGGTGTGACAAAATGTTAGCTTATACGTAATACTCTTAAAGCTCTTTTTTTATCTTTATCTTGGCTTACATACATTTTTACGTATGCCATGTCATGCCATACCAACATTAAACTAGCATATAACATCTTTTTTTTTTTACCTATAGTTCTCTAACCATAAATGCTACTGTAATTTGCCCCCTGATTTAGCATTTAAAGAATCCTGTGAATGTACTTAAAGAGTGCAGAATCGAAACATTATAATCGAATCAAATTTAATTATGAATCAAATCGAATTGATTCGTTCTAAATTTGCAGAAATCGTTCTTGAATCGAATCGAAAACATATGAATTGTGAATCGAATCGAATCGCTGACTACCCAAAGATTCACAGCCCTAGTGAACAGCTCTATTTTCATTAACTAACGTTGTCAAAGATTAATTAATACTGTAATAAATGTATTGTTCAATGTTCATCATTAATACGTTAACTAACATTTAATTTAACCGTATTGTAAAGAGTTACCATACTTTGTATTTGTAAATTCTCCCCTCGTGTTCATCATTTTAGGCTGCGTGGTTGTGGTCTAACAGAGGAAAGCTGTTCAGCTCTGGCTACAGTCCTGAGATCAAACTCCAGTCTGAAAGAGCTTGACCTGAGCAACAATAATCTGCAGGATTCAGGGGTGAAGAAACTCCAGAAAGGATTAGAAAATACAAAATGCACATTGGAGAAACTCAGGTGAATGTAATGAATCATCTTTGGTTTTTAACAATAACATTATCTTTGGCTTAAAATGCAAATGTTACTGTAGTAATCTAAAAAAGGAAAGAAATGATCAGATGACAAAATGTTTTTTTCTTTTCTGATTAGAAGAAATATATTAAACATTTTTGTAGCAGTAATATTAATTTATAAACTTTGAATAAAATAAACCTTTTTCTAATAGACTTTCAGACTGCAGTATCACTGAAGAAGGTTATAGAGCTCTGTCTTCAGCTCTGATATCAAACCCTTCACACCTGATAGAGCTGGATCTCACAGGAAATGATCCTGGAGAATCAGGAGTGAAGCAGCTCAGTGATTTACTACAGGATCCAAACTGTCAACTAAACACACTGAGGTGAGATCTGATGAAATAATGCTAAATAAATGATACGCATGTGAATTATATTATATTACTTGACTAATTTAGTAAGGTATACAATTTGTTGCATCAAAAATGTTGAAAATGATCAAACATGAAAGTTTCTGTTGTTTTGATGATAAATGTCAGCACAGTTTAGTGGTGTTAAAATATACAGCTTAATCAGACATTTTGGGTCACTAGATGTGCTGGTGTCCAGTAGTTTGGTGCCTCAATTAACATTTATGATTGTGTTATTGTGGACATTTCTCATGGAAAAAACAAATTCAGTATGATTTATTATCCTGATTGTTTAAATGTTACTGAATGCACTGTACATTAATTTCCATCAAGCTCAGATTCACAACACTGTAGATCTACTACAGCAGATCTATCACAGACCACAAACATGTGATGTGTGTCACGAGAGGATCAGTGATAACACACACACATACACACACAGACACACACACACACGTCTGAACCTGCAGTTCCTCTCATAATGAGCACAATTACTGTTGCATCAAAACAGACATCAGTTAAATAAAACTATCCAGAGCAGGGGTGGGCGATATGAGCTAAAATTCATATCACAATATTTTACACTGTCCAGGAGATATTGATAATATATTTTGATATGAGAAGAAAAAAAAATAATGGCAAAATATTTTAACTTTACATAACTAGAAAAAGTGAGCGATAGACCTGAAAAGTATTTTTTTTATTGTTTAATTGTTTTTCTCAAAAAGTGGGGCCTGTAAGAATTAAATTAATTTAAATATTGTGTTTGAGTTGGCCAGAGGTTCCCAAACTTTTTCTGTCGGGCCCCTCTTTTGTAGAGAAAAATATTTTCAAGGTCCCCTCACCCCTTCTTCTTCTTTTTTTTTTTTTTGAGAGTCTCTTACGCTCACCAATGCTACATTTATTTATTAAAAATACAGAAAACACTGTAATATTGTGAAATATTATCAATTTAAATGATCTATTTGAATGTTTTAACATATAGGCCACTGTATTCCTGTCTGCTGTAGACGCTTAAAGCAGAAGCATGCATTGTTCATTTATATTTCTACATGACTCCCTGCAATACAACTCTGATTCATCAATCACACATCTAGTGGTGTGTTATTGATACAAACACAACTGCTACAACTGATAACTGAGCGCTAATGTTGAGTCAATAAAATATGTCAGATTAATATTTTGTGTTCAATTATTTACTTGGCCACATGATAAGCGGTGAAATGATACAGTGTTGTCTTCATCACCCTGCAGAGGTTTATTTAGCAGAATAATCTGCTGACTGTACACTGTCCCTCAGTTTGGAAACCACTGGAGCAGGTGATCTGTGCTCTATTAGTTTGGTCTGTTACGGTGCTCTGTGTTTGATTACTAATGTATGTGTAGCACACAGAGGACAAAAACATTCAGCCTTGACTCTTTATCATCAATTGTGTTAGTCCAGTGTTTGTGAATTCTGCTACATAATAATAGGAAGAGCCGGCATCAAAAGATCAACTAAATATATCACTATGAATGCTTAGCTCTCACAAGCTAGTTATCTCTTTGCTAATTTTCCTCATCTCCTGCTTAAAAGCTGAAAAATCTTCAGATGCTTGAGAATCATGATCTAGTGAGCTTCTGCCCCAGAGTTTATTTTAAAGAATTTACTTTTGACTTTCTTAAAAACGATTTGTATATTTAAATGTTCAACTGTTTTAACTTGAACTGTACTTTTCGTTACAAACAATGTTTGACAATCTTTAAATGCTTTGTGATGTAATGCACATTGAATTGATTCCAGCTTCATCTTCTCTTCTGCAGGTTTTTGGGTCCTGCTGCAGATGAAGGCTGTCAGTATGTGACTGGAATTGTGGGTAAAAACCCGTTACTCCTGAGAGAGCTGAATCTGATGGGAGATGAACTAGGAGACACAGGAGTGAATCAGATCTCTGCTCTACTGCAGGATAAACACTGTACACTCAACACACTGAAGTGAGTATCTTACATCATTTCACACGTTACATGACTAGTAATGTTACAGTCATCTATTTTAATTCTCATTTGAGTCCGGCACCACGTTATAAAGCTTGGAAGAGCCAGGACATTTATTTTATTTTATTTTTTTTATTTTTATTGCAGAATAGAACATGGTCAACATGCGTGACACAACTTAACTATATACAAAACCAAGGTTTGCATATGTATAAAATAAAGTAAATAAATAATAATGAATAAGTAAATAATAAATAGATCAAATAAATGGGGGGGGGGGTCAGTTGTGCACAAGCACAGATCTAAGATTCGTGGTTTGAGATTTTTGGTTTGGCTTTATTAATTCTTGCTGTTGTGTATTCCAACAATTCCATATTTTTGAGTTCTATAAGCCACATTTTAAACGCTGGGGATGTGGGTTCATGCCAGATTTTAAATATGATCTTTTTGGCGGCAGTTAGAGCAGTGTGAACGATCCTTCGCTTGAGGATAACCACGTCACACAGCTCTGTCAAAACTTGAAAAACCTGATCCCAGAATTCACCAACATGTTGACTCTCATAAAACATATGCATATAAGTCCCCACAGTATTTGAACTACAGATTGAGCAGAAAGGGGTAGGCAAGCGCTTCATTTTGTGCAGGACATATGGAGTAGCGTAAGCCTTGTGAATGAGTTTATAATGTATTAGTTGGTGAGCAAGATTTTTGGACATCGTTGGAATACTTTCCCAAATCCAGTCCCAGTTGGGTGTGAAAGGGGCAGATCCTTTTCCCATGTAGTAGTGATGGGGAGTGTGCCGCAGCACTGCTTGAGTGATCTGTTATAAATGAATGACACTGCTCCTCGTGCCTGAGAATAATTCACACAGTCCAACAGAGGATGAGAGTCCAGATTACGGTTCCACTGACGACATATGCACACATTGCCCTTCTCAACCTTAAATACAGAAAGTAGGAATGACCCGGAAGATTGTAGCAGTCTTTCAGCTCTTGAAAGGACCTTAATCTGTGATCGTTGAATATATCACCCAAGAGCCAGGACATGTTTAATATAACTCTGATTATATTTGTCTGAAAGAAGAAATTCATATACATCTAGGATGGCTTGAGGGTGAGTGAGTGTAGGGAATGTGTCCTCTTTCTTTTGTGATATAACGGCTCATACCGCTTTATTTCTGTGTGACTAATTTTCAGTCCTGATAAATTAATTAATTATGATCAATGTATCTCTTATTATTGTAAAACATTGATGCTTTTGGATTTAAATCTTTAACAAAGCAAGCAAAAAATGTCTGCTTTTATCATGTTTGTTTTGTGATCGCACTGGTTCCAGTGACTTATCTATTATTCGTTTTCTGATAACTTCTTTGTTGGTGAAATGATGGAGTTTGACGTTGTGTCTAACATAACTGAACAGAACCGGTCCAGACTGGGCTTTATTCTGTGCAGGCATTGCTTCTTCAGTCTGACCTGTTTCAGAGAAATATTACTGTACTTCACATCTACACACACAGACAAACCTACAGTTTTATTTAGATGTGCGAAGTTGAATCTGTGTAGCAAAGCTGATCAAGTCACTGGACAGAGCAGAGCGAATGCATTTACGTTGTAGTGATGTTCAGACCAGAATCAATTTAAACACAAATACACAGCAGTCAGGACTTTTATTTTAGACAATATGATCAGTTTTAGACAAAAGATGAAGTAAGAATTATATGACAGAAATAAAAAGATATGAAAGATTTTAACACCTTTCACACAAGGTTGTTATGAGAAGTGTCAATTATTTGGTTAAATGAACAACTTATTGGTTTTTCTGTTTTGAAGACGAAATTGTGGAAAATTATCCAAAGATATTCAGACTCTCTTCATCTGTTTTTTGTTTTATCAAGACATTGTGACTTTATTAAATAGTTTTCTTCTATCTTCTCTCGTTCTCTCAATGAATATTAAGAGACTGTGATTTGACAGATGAACATTGTTCTGCTGTGACTTCATGAACATAACGTGTCTGATTCATTGTGTTTTCTCTTTCTGTCTTCAGTCTGTGTGTATGCAGTATTACAGAGAAACAGTGTCTCATCCTGACTTCAGCTCTGAAATCAAACCCATCACACCTGAGAGAACTTAACCTGAGCTGGAATAAACTACTAGGAGACTCTGGAGTGAAACACCTCAGTGATCTACTGATGAACACACAATTCAAGCTGGAGAAACTAGAGTTAGTATCATTATACTCTTCAGCAGTTACAGTCAGATTAAAGATTACTGTTCACTTTCAGGAAAAGAAAAGGAAAGGATGTGACTTGTGGCCAAATATAGTGTCACATACTCTGCATTTAACACACACACACTGTGAACACACACACACACCTTGAAAACACACACACACACACACCCACACACAGTGTACACACACACCGTGAACACACACACACACACACACACAGTACACACACACACCTTGAACACACACACACACCATGAAAACACACACACCCACACACAGTGTACACACACACCGTGAACACACACACACACACACACACACACAGTGTACACACACACCGTGAACACACACACACAGTGTACACACACCCACACACAGTGTACACACACACACCGTGAACACACACACACACACACACACACCATGAACACACTCAGTTTTAATATTATTTTTAAGTAGTTCTGTAGTTGATGCTGTATCTTAATCTACTTTAATATTTTTTCTTCTGTTTTTGTTTATGGTCATATAATAAGGTTTTTGGCAATGTTTTATTTATTGCACTGTATGGTGTTAACAGATGATGAATTACTCACCATGAACATAACGTGTCTGATTCATTGTGTTTTCTCTTTCTGTCTTCAGTCTGAGTGATTGCAGTATTACAGAGAAACAGTGTCTCATCCTGACTTCAGCTCTGAAATCAAACCCATCACACCTGAGAGAACTTAACCTGAGCGGGAATAAACTACTAGGAGACTCTGGAGTGAAACACCTCAGTGATCTACTGATGAACACACAATTCAAGCTGGAGAAACTAGAGTTAGTATCATTATACTCTACAGCAGTTACAGTCAGATTAAAGATTACTGTTTACTTTCATAGTCACCATGAAATTAAAGTTGACAGTTATTATTTTTTATGAATATTGCAGTGCTGAAATGATTTATCAGAGCACATAATGTATTTATAATCCTGATCTTTGATATGAATAACTTTCCTTCTCCTCACATCTGTCATGAATCCTGTCCGCGGTCTTCCGTCCGCTCTCCACCAGAGGTCCTCCTCCTGTTATATTGACTCACACTACACAGACTGTTATGTGTCCCCCGGACTACATTTCCCATGATCCATTGCACTGATTAACCATTATTGAAGGCGATTCATCTGTGATTATTAATGTGTTATTTAATATCTTGATAGTGAACTGCGGTTCTGTGTATTAAATGCTGCTCCATCTGAAATCAATCACTTTAAATAATAGTGTAAGTATTAAAATAACAAACTCAAATGGACAAAAATGTGTTTTAAGCTTATTAATATTTTGAGTCTCTTCTCCCTCACCTCACAGTGCTTTAGTTCAGGGCCTGCTTTCTTCTTGTACATATCACACACACACACACACACATTTTTCGATGAGTCCACTAGTGATAATAATGTTACCTGCTTGACAGAAAGGGTTGCCAGGTTTTCAAAACAAAATCCACCTAATTGCTTCTCAAAACTAGTCCAAACTAACCACATTTCGAGGGGGTCCCTTGGTAAAAATAGCGTTCCGAAGCTAAAATACACGTCAATGGGGTCGTTTTAACCCACGGTAACATTGATAAAGTTTCAAATCCATGAGAAAACTGCAGACTTGGCAACACTGTGAGGTTAGTAATGTCTACAACAGACACAAGCACTGTCTCCTGCTGCACTTATAGTAGTACGACTTTCCTCTGTGGATACACTTCCTCACAAGTGCAATTCTAGCTTTTACGCCCAATTTACGCCCCTGCATGTGATTTATTGAGCAGCCCTACATTCAGAAGAGCACATCAGTTTTTCAGCCTGGTTCTCTTCTGAGAAGCTGGTGACCCATCAAATATAACAACAAAACATACATTAATAATAGTAATAATATTATTGCAATTTATTAAGTGTTTATTTAAATAAAATAATAAACTAAATAATAACGTGTGATAATTCTATTTTATTTTAAAATAAAATGGGACTATTAAATACAAATACAATTATTTTATAGTAAACTTAAAAATAAAGTGCTAATATTTTTATTATTATTTGAATTTGAATTTGAATTTCTTTAATTTTTTATCTTCAAACTTAAACTCAGCAAGCTTTTATTTTGGCGGGTTGCTCGTAAGTCTATGTGCTTCTGGGTTTAGTCTGAAGAGCGTCAGTGAATGAAATGTCATAGTTCTGTATTGTGCTTTGAAAACATTAACAGGGAAGCCTAGATTTATTCTTTCAGTTTGAATAGAAATCTTATACACTACAGTTTGTCGATCTAAAATGGTAATTGTTCATTAATAGCAGTCAACCATGTCGGTCCACAAACACACACTCTGAACTCATTTACAGCACGTTTCTTATTTTGGTCGCGCATGCGGTAATAACTTAATTGAATAAAATAAAATAAAAACTTTAAAAAAGCTAACTGAGACTTGTTATAGCACTTGTGTATCATTGCTCATTTGTTGATTTTGATTGCTTCAGTTGTCGTAATTTATAAGTCACTTTGAATAAAAGCATCTGCTAAATGATGAAATGTAATGGAAATATAAGGTTTTGGCAGTTTTTAATTTGTATTTCTTTTAAATTATTGCAGTGTATGGTGTTAACACATGATGAATTACTCACACATGAACATAACGTGTCTGATTCATTGTGTTTTCTCTTTCTGTCTTCAGTCTGTGTGATTGCAGTATTACAGAGAAACAGTGTCTCATCCTGACTTCAGCTCTGAAATCAAACCCATCACACCTGAGAGAACTGAACCTGAGTCTGAATCAAATAAAAAAATCACTGAATCACTTATGTGACGTACTGAAGGATTCACGCTGTAAACTGGAGAGATTGAGGTCAGTAACATTCACTTTGTTTAACTCTTATTGTCACAGTGTCTGGGTTGTTGTTCCCCGGGGTTCCACTAGATGTCCTCCTTCTCACAGTGTCTGTCCCAGAGCACTTCCTGTTTCCTTATATGGTCACCTTCCTCCTTGTTACGTAATTGATTGTTTCCCCCACCTGTCTCCTGTTTCCCCATTATCCTTCTGTGTATAAATACCCAGTCTGTCTTAGTCTGTGTTACGGAGTCCTTGTTTAAATGTTGCCGTTATTCATTCCCGTCATCCTTGTCTTGCCTTGCGTTAGTGTCTTGTTTATGTCTGCTTTGATCTGCTGGTTTTGACCCTGCCTGGACTGTTTACTCTATTGGATTACCCCTTTAATAAACGACGTACCTGCAAATTGGTTCCTTCTTCGTGTTTCCTTTAACACATTACGTGACAGAAGGACTCCGTCAACATAGGAACCAGCGGTATGTCAATTTTCCGTTCCCCAGCCAAGATGGCGGAGAGGCGGGTCAAGTATCTTCGGTTGACCGCCCTCCGTCAAGAGGGCAAAGAAGTGGGTGCCCTGGCTCAAGTGTTCTGGTCCCTGGCTGAAGGCCTGGGATACAATGATGCGGCCCTTAAGGACCACTTCAATGGCGGCCTGGATGATCCAGTGCCTCAGGCAGAGATGGAGCAGTTGGAGACGCTGGAGTTCTGGGAATTCGTGCGCTGCCTGCAGTTTCGGTGTCGGTGGGATGCCCCAGCCACTCCTGTCTCTTCCGGCAGGGTGGTCGTCAGCCCAGCACCACTGCCCAGGATGGCCGTCAGCCCAGCGCCACAGTACAAGATGGCCGCTAACCCAGCGCCAATGCCCAAATTGGCCACCGGTCCAGCGCCACAGTACAAGATGGCCGCCAGTCCAGCGCCACAACACAAAATGGCCGCCAGCCCAGCGCCACAGCACGAGATGGCCGTCAGCCCAGCGCCACAGCACAAGATGGCCGCCAGTCCAGCGCCACAACACAAAATGGCCGCCAGCCCAGCGCCACAGCACGAGATGGCCGCCAGCCCAGCGCCACAGCACGAGATGGCCGCCAGCCGAGCGCCACAGCACGAGATGGCCGCCAGCCCAGCGCCACAGCACGAGATGGCCGCCAGCTCAGCGCCACAGCACGAGATGGCCGCCAGCCCAGCGCCACAGCACGAGATGGCCGCCAGCCCAGCGCCACAGCACAAGATGGCCGCCAGCCCAGCGCCACAGCACAAGATGGCCGCCAACCCAGCGCCACAGCACAAGATGGCCGACTCAAAGCCTGAGTCTCCAGATAAGGTGCACGATGCTGTCCCGGAGGCAGAGGCGGTGCACGATGCTGTCCCGGAGGCAGAGGCGGTGCCCGACGCTGTTCCAGAGGCCGAGCTGGTGCCCGAGGTCGAGGCAGCGCCCATTGCTGTTCCAGAAGCCAAGGCGGTGCCCGAGGCCGTTCCCGAGGCAGTTACCGAGGTGGTGCCCGAGGCTGTTCCGGAGGTCGAGGCGGTGCCCAACGCTGTTCCAGAGGCCGAGGTGGCACCCGATGCCGAGGCGGTGCCCGAGGCTGTTCCGGAGGTCGAGGCGGTGCCCGACGCTGTTCCAGAGGCCGAGGCGGCGCCCGATCCAGTTCTGGAGGCCGAGGCGGTGCCTGATGTCGAGGCAGCGCCCATTGCTGTTCCAGAGGCCGAGGCGGTGCCCGAGACCGTTCCCGAGGCAGTTACCAAGGCGGTGCCCGAGGCTGTTCCGGAGGTCGAGGCAGTGCCCGAGGCTGTTCCAGAGGCCGAGGCGGCGCCCGATCCAGTTCTGGAGGCCGAGACGGTGCCTGATGCCGAGGCGGCGCCCGATCCAGTTCTGGAGGCCGGGGCGGTGCCCGAGGCTGTTCCCAATGCAGTTACCGAGGCGGTGCCCGACGCTGTTCCAGAGGCCGAGGTGGTGCCCGAGGTCGAGGCAGCGCCCATTGCTGTTCCAGAGGCCGAGGCGGTGCCCGAGGCCGTTCCCGAGGCAGTTACCGAGGTCGAGGCGGTGCCCGACGCTGTTCCAGAGGCCGAGGCGGCGCCCGATCCAGTTCTGGAGGCCGAGGCGGTGCCTGATGCCAAGGCGGTGCCCGAGGCTGTTCCAGAGCCAGGGCCAGTCACCGAGGACCCTCCAGAGCCAGGGCCAGTCACCGAGGAACCCTCCAGAGCCAGGGCTAGTCACCAATTACCCTCCAGAGCCAAGTCAAGTCACTGGGTGGTCTGCTGCTCTGTTCTGGGGGACTCCGACGTTGACCACGTGGACGTGGTGGTCTTCCGCTCTGCCCTGGAGGGCTCTGACTTTGACCACAAGGCTGTGGTGGTCTTCCGCTCCGCCCGGGAGGGTTTTGACTTTGACCACAAGGCTGTGGTGGTCTTCCGCTCCGCCCGGGAGGCCTTTGACTTTGACCACAAGGCTGTGGTGGTCTTCCGCTCCGCCCTGGTGGGCGCCTCAACAGGTCCTTCAGGGATTTCTGTGGGTTGTTTTGGTTTTTGTTATCTTTCTGTCTGTTCCCCTCAGTTTGTCTGGCCCTCCGTCCCTCCCCCTGTACCTTCTCCGGTCCTCCTCCCTCCTGGTCTCCCTGTTTTAAGTTTTCATTTCTGGTGTTTGTCCCCCATGTGTTCCTTTTCCGGCTCTCCGTCCCTCCCCCTGAGCCTCCACCTGTCCGCCTCCCTCCTGGTCTCTGTGTTGTGTTTTGTCTTGGAGCGTCTGGGAGCCGCTCCGTAGAGGGGGGGTACTGTCACAGTGTCTGGGTTGTTGTTCCCCGGGGTTCCACTAGATGTCCTCCTTCTCACAGTGTCTGTCCCAGAGCACTTCCTGTTTCCTTATATGGTCACCTTCCTCCTTGTTACGTAATTGATTGTTTCCCCCACCTGTCTCCTGTTTCCCCATTATCCTTCTGTGTATAAATACTAGAGCCCGACCGATATGGATTTTTGGGGGCCGATGCCGATATTAACTCGAAAAGAGCCGATTTATAAGCCGATATTTTGATTTTGAAAATAAACTGGATATTAGACCCATTTCCTATAAGCTGCACTTACACAACATTCAATAGCAAAATATCTGCCTGTTCTATGTATGTGGGCTGTATAAACCATTTTCCAGAAGGGATTATGTTAAAAAAAGCCTTAGATTACGGTCTCAATCACTAAACAATTGCACATCAAAAGTATATATTTTTTAATGATCAAAAAACAGTCTGGTTTTAAACATTTAACACTTTTACTTTCTTCCAGTTGAAGCCGGTTTTAACAGTCTGTGTGTGTACTGTAAATAAATTATAATACTAAAGTTAAAGTATTTGCAGAAGTAGTCCCACACTTTGCTGCTACAGCATTCACCTTTTTCAGCCATCTGTAGGGCAGAAAGAGAGACAGAGAAAGAATAAGCATGTGTATTAATAATATCACCATGTATCATTACTCATGTCATCATTAGAATTATAATAATAATAAACAGGGATCTCCTACATAGGCAAAAATGAGAAATATATATATATTTTTTTTTATTTGTCAAGCAATAGGTATTAACCTCCTTATATTTAACAATATTATTTCAACATTTTCCTGTTATGTCTGTAAAGCTGCTTTGAAACAATATGTAAGAAAAAAAAAAAGAAAAGAAAAAAGCGCTTGTTCAGCTCACATTTAGTTACATGCCCCCTCTGGTTTAATCACTTCTGACGCACCTACTGTAGTTACTGTAACTACACTATATTTGCTCTCACAGACACATTCACAACGGACCCGTATATATTCTCCTCTTCTCTTTGTGCAGTCTGAATCAAAACATCGTCATGCGCTGGCGAACGTAAAGTTAGCCCAATGTTACCAGAAGATTACAGAATCAATTCGAAGTTGAATGGTCTAATATAGCAATGCATTAGCGGCTGTAAGTGATGTTACAGAATATTTAGAAGTGATAATGATAGGACCGTTAACTAGAACTACCACACCGTTTTTATATACAGTGTATGAACTAAATCTACAATCATTTCACATGACGAACGACAGACTCACCTGGGTGGCTTGGCTGATCGCTTTCTTCTTTGTGGATTTCTGGCGCTGTTGCAACTCTGGAGCTGCAGACCGCCCTCTGGTGGGCAAACTATGCAACACTCATAACATGAGTGAAGAATATGAGACTGTTTCTCATGTTTCATCGGCCGTTATAAACGCCGATGCCGATTTAAATGCAATTAGCTCATATCGGCCGGCCGATATATCGGTCGGGCTCTAATAAATACCCAGTCTGTCTTAGTCTGTGTTACGGAGTCCTTGTTTAAATGTTGCCGTTATTCATTCCCGTCATCCTTGTCTTGCCTTGCGTTAGTGTCTTGTTTATGTCTGCTTTGATCTGCTGGTTTTGACCCTGCCTGGACTGTTTACTCTATTGGATTACCCCTTTAATAAACGACGTACCTGCAAATTGGTTCCTTCTTCGTGTTTCCTTTAACACATTACGTGACACTTATGTGCTGTTCAAGATCTTTTGAGACCCCAAATGATGTTTGCTGAAATAAAAACAAATGTTCCTGTTCAGAAGACCAAATTGTGTAAAATTATTCAAAGATATTCAGACACTCTTCCTCTGTTTTTTGTTTTATCAAGACATTGTGACTTTATTAAATAGTTTTCTTCTATCTCCTCTCTTTCTCTCAATGTAGATTAAGATGCTGTTATTTAATAGATGAAGGTTGTTCTGCTGTGACTTCATGAACATAACGTGTCTGATTCATTGTGTTTTCTCTTTCTGTCTTCAGTCTGTGGGGATGCAGTATTACAGAGAAACAGTGTCTCATCCTGACTTCAGCTCTGAAATCAAACCCATCACACCTGAGAGAACTGAACCTGAGCGGGAATGAACTACTAGGAGACTCTGGAGTGAAACACCTCAGTGATCTACTGATGAACACACAATTCAAGCTGGAGAAACTACAGTTAGTATCATTATACTCTACAGCAGTTACAGTCAGATTGATTTATCAGGATACATCATTTATTTCCAAAAATGAATGTATCCTTGTGATCTTTAATGAAAATAACTATCTCTTTCTCTCATAAAAACATCTCTTCTCTCGTCTGATGATGTGAAGGAGGGAAAACCTGTCAGTCACATGAGATCACAGCAATAGACAACAATTATCAGCTGGTCATCAAAAATTAATTCCTGACCTGCAGTAAAAAATAAAATAAAAAAATATGATCATAAAATGTACTTGTTGACTGTAAACTTCAATCTTAAAATGTCTTGAAGTAAATTTAGATTTATGAACAGAATTTTCTTGATTTGTTACATTTAAACTATTTTTTTTTTATGTTGTAAAGTGGTTCTATAGTTGATCCTGTATCTTATTTTTTTTTGGTCTGACTAAAGATTCTTCAGACTTGAAATGTAACTAATATCCTCAAATCCTATTTTGTTTTAGATTAAGTTTATGGCTGAATGATTATTTATTTACTTATATTGTTTTTAGGTTTTATTTATTGCACTGTATGATGTTAACACATGATGAATTACTCACACATGAACATAACGTGTCTGATTCATTGTGTTTTCTCTTTCTGTCTTCAGTCTGCGTTATTGCAGTATTACAGAGAAACAGTGTCTCATCCTGACTTCAGCTCTGAAATCAAACCCATCACACCTGAGAGAACTTAACCTGAGCGTGAATCAAATAAAAAACACAGGACTGAATCACTTATGTGTCGTACTGAAGGATTCACGCTGTAAACTGGAGAGATTGAGGTCAGTAACATTCACAGACAAGAATCAAAATGATGAAAATCACTTTGTTTAACTCTTATCAAGGTCTTTTGAGACCCCAAATGATGTTTGCTGAAATAAAAACAAATGTTCCCTTTATCTAAATGACATGAGACTTTGTACGGTTGTCAACACTTGGTAGATCTACAAATAGAAAATTAAATTGGATTGATATCTGGTTGTGTGTTAGTGTGAAAAAAGTCTCTCTCTAGAGACCCACATTGAAATGACTGAATGAATGAGGAAATGATCAAATCAATACTTTTTCTTCTTAATTTATCAAATAAAATCAATAAATTCACCACAATTCAGACCACAAAATACTCGAAAGTGAAGTGCACAATGCAGAATGATTAAACTCACATACAAATGATGTTACATAATTAGTCAAAATGTCAGTCACAACACAGAGAAAACACAGTCTGAAGAGGAGACACCAGCACATCCACGATGGAGAAAACACACGCCATGTTATCCCCATTAATCACAATTAGAAATTAGTCTTAATAAAGTTAATTTTACATAAAAAGCTATTTGTATATAAAAAAAACTATTTAAAAATATATTTTTAATTAATACATTTTATACATTTACAAAATATCATAAATCCTTCAAAAAAAAACTACATGAATGTAGAGTAAAAACATTAATAAATGACACATTTTGTTACAAATGTCGTTTTGTTGGCTGTGTTCTCTGAAGAGCCCAAACAGCACGAGTGTCGTCCCCAAACGAACAGCACATAAGAGTTCAACAAAACACTTTATACTCAATATCTCATGATGAATGTGTTCACATTATATTTGTGAAAGATTCTTCATCTTAATGATTTG
This sequence comes from Carassius gibelio, assembly GCF_023724105.1. NCBI lineage: Eukaryota > Metazoa > Chordata > Actinopteri > Cypriniformes > Cyprinidae > Carassius > Carassius gibelio. Next base: position 753,579 of record NC_068417.1, on the reverse strand, counting down.
TTTGTAAGATGATCTCTCTTCCTCTGTTTGTCTCTTTCTAGTCTTTGTAACTGTGGCATTACAGATGTTTCTTCTTTAACTCAGTCTTTGACAAACACAAAAGCTCTGCAGTTTCTAAAACAGCTTGATCTGAGATATAATGTGATTAGAGACTCAAAGCAGAAGCTCATTGATGTGCTACGAGACTCAAACTGTGAACTGAGGTGAGTAAACTTCACTTTGTGATATTAAAGAGATTCATTTACCTCTGATATGTGAACAAATATATACTTTCAAATATTAGTGAAAAGAGTTGATCAAATTATCATCAAGCTTTATTTCAAAGGGTTTGTGTCAGAATGAAATGTAAAGTTGATAAAAATGTTGAACACAAAGGAGGAAAGAGAAGAAAAGCAGACTGTCACAGCTTTCTACAGCAACAGCTGCTTTATTAATGAGATCAGTAATAGTGAATCATTCGAGTTTGAAATAGATTTGTTCAGATTGTAGGAAAACGCTGGTAAAATCAGAGCAGCTTCAGCTCACAGTCGTCCAGCATCACATGATCAATGTCTCTGTCTCTTGTGTGTTTTTACTTTGACAAGCAACACGTCACATTACTTTACACTTACTTTCTGTAAGAGATAATGTACCTCCAGCCACTTGTTATCACAGAATAAACCCGACAGGGTGATCAGGACTTGTGTCCTCCTGAAGAGACTTATTCTGTGATAACATCCGGCTGCATCTGCATTATCACACTTATTATATGCTTTCTTGACACACAAGTGAAGAATTAGACACAATTTAGATTCAGCTAAACACTTCTGCTCAGTTAGCAACAACTTTGATTACAGGAGTTTAATGTAACTTTTTAATGTGATTGAAATATTAACTAATTTGTACTTTTCTCCACTGAACTCTGATTATCTTCTCTTCTGTTTCACTTTACAGAGTAGATAGATAGAGATGCATCACCAGATGCTGCTAAATGCTGTATCTCATAAAGTGAAGTGTTCTTGAGAGGAGCAGTAAACATCAGCTGAAGATCCACAGAAGAGCTTCACTACTGTGTCTATGAGGAGAAATAAATGTGTGATAAATGTGTAAATGTGATCCATACAGGTGAAGAGACTCAGACTTTACAATCAAATAATGCAGCATGTGTGTTAGAAACATGATATTGAATGATTAATGTTGCTTTAGTATTCAAGCAGATGATGATTGTGTTTAATGTAAAGCTGGAACAGAGGAGGAAGAAGCTCAGATGAGTCTGTCTGGCTCTTCAGTTTAATAATATTTCTATTAAACTCATTCATAATGAATCAAATGTTTAAATGTGATTGTCAAGTGCAGCACTTACATGTATCAAAAGATATAAAGCAAATCTACAATGTGTCAAATTTCCATGTTACTTAAAACTTTCCATGATCTCTTACATTTTCTACTCATTGTTATTCTATTTAATTCTATATTAAGTTAGCTCTGTTTCTGTCTGTTGCTAACAATCACAAATCCTCTCATTACAACAAACAAAGCAGAAACACAGTGTCAATAAAAGCTGGATTGTGCAGTTTTGACAGATGAATTGATTAAAACGGGAGTTTTCACACACAGTGAGTTTGTGCTGAACTGACTGACAGCTTCAGTGTTTAGAAATGATGGGCCTTTTACTCGCTGTTTGTCTCATTTTATTCACTATTTGAAGAAAAGTTGTTTTTATCAGACTTTGTGACTTTTCCTACAGAAGAAAAAAAAGATCATATTGTGCTTCTCTTCATTTTCATGTCATTCTCAACAGTACAAACAGCACTTTTAAAATAAATTCATTAAAAACAGTTTATTAAAAACAGTAGATCTGTGTGTAATATTTTCTCTGATCATTTATTTTTTTATTGTGATTTTTAAACTACTTTTCTCATCACTACTTTTGCATTTGAAATAATGATCACAAATAATAATAAATGTTTCTATATATCGTGTATATATGATTGATCTCGTATCAGACGCATTCGGTTGAGTTGCGCAGCAGTAAAGCGCTTGATTGTTCGGTGATTATCTCTTCAGATAGCGAGCAGACAAACAACTATGACTGGGACTGTCATACAGATAACATTATAATGAGGACACTATTATAATAAAATGCTGTGAATGTTAAGAGTTTAGTTGTGTTTCTGCTCGTTGTTGTGTGAAGATCGCTTCCACAAAAGGAGTTCATTCAGAGACACACAGACACGTTCACTTCTGCGTTCAGGGGATTCTGTGCAGATAGATATAAGTCCTAATATTAATGCTATGCTGTATAAATAACGAAGCGTTTAATATAAGAGATAAATGATGAGTTAAATCCAGTTTATTATAAACCTGCTATCAGATGCTTCATTAGTGGCCAGGTTTCTCGACAGCGATTGATCTGAGAGTTTAAGAGCGTTTTCTGAGAGTCATTTTACGATCTTTCGTTATTGTTTCACGTGTGTTTCTCAGAAATGCACTTAACACAATCGCAGTATCTGTGCTTTAAGAGCTGCTTAGAGTCGCTGTCCGTTTGTCAAGTGCTGAAATCTCATCTTATAGAGTGACTCGTGATTGTAGCACACGCTCGTTTACTGAAATGTTCATCTAATGCTGTGTTCAGACTCTCATCAGATTGTCATTTGACTGACAGCTTCTGATCAATCTGGAAGCAGCCAAATATCTCCAAATGAAAGAAAACTCGGGTTTATCTTTGCAACAATACCCTTCACAAGGCGTTCGGATGAAGAAAAAAAGAGGATAAAGGGGCTTGGATCAGATCGACTCAACTTGTGAATTCATCAGTAGTCAAGTGATCTCGATCGAGCTTACACTCGGGGCTTTTCCATCACTTCTGATGGGAATCACTGACTAGCTGAAGTGATTTTCTCTCACTCCAGGCCGACGAGACACCGATATTGCCACACAGTGTCCACTTGTGCTTCTGCTGCGCTACACTGATGCCAAAAGAATGGTACAGGAGAGTTTATTCCTCTGGGTTCAACCACAGCTGAGTCCATCACTACAGCACTAAAAGAGTGTCTTGCTGTCATCCTTCCAGAGGATCAGAAGAATAAACTCATCTCCCAAGCGTATGATGGAGCCAGTGATGAGGAGCGACACTGCAGAGGAAGATGAAGATGTGGACCCAAATGCCCATTACATCCACTGCTATGCACATCAGCTCAATCTGATCATGAAACAGGCCACTTCTCACAAACCCAAAGTCATCATCAAACAACATCATGCCACATGTGGACCTCCTCTATGCCAAACTCCAGAAGAAGGACACAGATTCAGTTCACATTTAGAGGAGCATCCAGCTGTTCCAGCAGGACATACAGAAGATCAGGTCACAGCTGTATTCCTCCTTTTGCATTTGTTATTATTATTATTATAATTATTACTCCTCCTTTGCAGAAATTTTCTCCATTCGCTGGTTGACCAAAGCAGTGAAGGTGTTTCTCAACCGAAGAGGTGGCGGTCATCAGTCCAGAGGTTCATGAACGGATCACAGCAGAGCTAAGTTTTTATTGCAGTCCATGTTAATCTGCAGGATTTCATAGAAAGCTATCAGAGGAAACGATCAGAAAGAGAAGTTCAGCTGCATTGATTCATTTACCCTCCACGGGCACTTGTCTTCTCATGTCTTTGATGATTTTATCATATTTGTGATTAAATATTGTAGTAAAGAGTAGATCTTTCAGTTAAAGACATATCTATATAATATAAATATAATAATAATAATACTAATAATAATACACATTTTCTCCCCCGCAGGGTGGCCACAGGTTCTTAAAAAGTGGTAAATGTAACTTGTTTATATCTGTAGACACGCTTTGATAGATGTGTGTGGGATTAATGGGAGGAGTATATCTTAATATTACTGAAATATTGAAGAAAACATATTGTAAAGTCATCAAAGGCGTGAGAAGATATTTAAAATTACCCATACAAGCTAACAATTTTTTTTTATCTATGTATGCATTTATTTATTTTGATAGCTCCCTCTTTTTTTTTTTTTTACAATATAGCCAAAAGTGTCAATAATAAGGATCCAAGCACAGTGGCTTTTGTTGATGATACAGTTATACAATGGCCATGTCTCTTTTCTAATAAGAATCTTTAGGTGTCTCGTTTTAGAAATATTATTCCATTTAATACATTAACTTATTCTAATTTTATATTCACTTTCCTTCAATTGGGCATCGATGACGTCGAAATAAGTCGACGCAAAATATGCGCATCGACCTGTTTTTATTTCTCTAAAAAACGTTTGCAAAACGTTTACTTTATGTGCGCTGAATATACGCGATGGCCGGATCAACATTCTGTCCAACGTTATATAACCAATCCAGGGGTTTTTCTGCATTTATCTTTTTTTTTTTTTTTGGCGACTGTCAAAGCCTTATTTGCGCTAACAGGGCGCGTACGAGAGAGAGCCCCGGCTGCTCGCACACACTCACAGTCTTCAAACAACACGAGCGCTTCTTGCTCTCTCTCTCCCTTTTGCATATTAATCAAAATCATTAAACACGATAGAAAAAGGGCGAAACACCAAAGTTTCACGCGCGCTTGCGCAATCACTAGCTGTCTTGCTGTCTCTCTCTCTCTCTCTCTCTCTCTCTCTCCCTCGTGCATATTAACCAAAATCATTAGAAACGATGGAAAAAGGGCGGAACGCCAAAGTTTCACGTGGAGCATTGGGAGATTTTTTTTTTCTCCATGACAGGCTGCTGGCTCCCACTGTTAATTTTTATTTATTTATTTTTTTGTAAAAGCACTCTCTGTATTGGCTTAAAGTCCTCAAGTTTACATTCTCTATACAAGTGCAAAGTAATGCATTCTTAGTCAGTCTTTTATATTGTAATTTTAAGAGCAATAAACATATATTGCAATGTTAAGGAATTCATGTTTTTTTCATTCAGATATGTAAATCAACATGTATAAATTGTTAGTAGTCAATTAATGGGGAGATAATCGAAATCGAATCGGTCTGAAAAAATTAATCGTTAGATTAATCAATGCATCGAAAAAATAATCGCTAGATTAATCGTTTAAAAAATAATGGTTTATCCCAGCCCTAATCCAAACACTGACACTGATCTCTCATAATCACCTGATAAATGGATATTTACTGTCCTGCGTTACTAACAGTTTAGTTTTTCATTTTGTGCAATGCCTCTTCAGTCCCTTCTGTTTCTTCTGCAGTGGAAAGATCAGTTTTGTAGATAGTTTTTGTTTTATAGGATTGGTAACAGCCCTATATTGTCTTATATTAAGTGAAATTATTAATAAAATGTAAATGTAATAGAATTTGATATGAAAGATGATGCATGCATTTAATTACGGTTAGGGAAAATGCCCTTTGAATAGGTTAAAAATGACATGGAAATCAATTTAAATAAATTTTTGTATGCAGTTTTAAGTCATATACTGTAAAACAATTTTCCAACAACAAAATCATGGCCAGTGAAAATGATAGCAATGCTAGTAGATTTGGAAATTTTTTTAATGTCAAGTATATATCCCAGGGAGTCGATGTACAGAAATAAAATGTAGGAATATTCTTGTTATTTTTTAGCATATTTAGTCAACCTTATCCTATTATAAGTTTCAGTGACTAAAATTTCATTTTATTCAATGAAAAATTTACGTTAAAGCAATAAGATTATAATGAATCACACAGCAGTATTAATTTTGGCAGCCATTTTTAATTTAGTCTTAGTTTTACTCAAATGTAAATTTCAACTCAATGAAATGTATGTCCATTTTAGTCAGGTTGCAGTCAATGAAATCTTAGTCACATTTTCGTCATGCTGTATAATGGTTAAACTGATAATAGTAATGTAATGTTTGTTGTTCTTTGAGAAATGCACTTTTGTGTTTCAGGTATTGCTCTTTCACCAGTAAACACAAAACAATAGAATGTGGACTCATACACATGGTTTATTTTATCTCATGTAATGTGCTGATTTATTAGGCTTTTTATTATATAAAATAACACCATAGACTTATGCACTCAGTCTGTCTACATTATAAAAACTGGTGAAACAAAGAATAATATTATAACAGTGAAATTCCTAATAGTTATTACATGATTCCTAATGTCAGTAGCCTTTTTCTGTATTAAAACAGCAGCGGTTGAGTAAGTGTTTTTGCGCTTGTTATATCAGATTCGTTCAAAGACCTCGTCATGAAGAAAAACAAAAACACAAAAAAACCAAACACAGATACATTATCATGCTCATTTTTAAAATCCTGTCTTGAGGTTACTTCGTTTTTCTCTATTTGTACTCAAATTTGGGTATTGTACGCATTCTGGAACAATAAACACTATATATGTTTCATTCATAGTCGAAGCTATAGAGACCTCTCTCATGCAGAAAGTCCACAAGTAAGACTTAAACAAGTTAAAAAAATAAAATCAATCCAGTATTTTTTCATCAAAGAATATGAAGTTATGAGTTTCATAAAAGATATGCAGCATTTTTATTTACACTGTTCTAATCACATAAAGCTTACAAATAAAGTGTGTCATTCTGCCATCTCCAGCAAAGCAGTAATCTCAGATATTACAGTAAATGATCAAATAAATCTTTGGCCAGACAACGATTCATTGTGACTGCTGCCAAAATATTTTCTAATCAGAAAAAACAATCTGCATCAAATTTCAGTATATCAGCATGATGAAAATGTATATATTATATATATATATATATATATATATATATATATATATATTGGTTTTCTCCAAAGGTTTTTTACACATCATCTGATGGTGTTTGTGCCCCCTTGGTTTAGGTAGTCAGGGACAATTTCCATTTAGCAGTATTGTTGATTTGACTGATCTAACACTATTAGATGAGAAATACTTGAAAATAATTGTGCTGAATAATGGCACTACTCTCTTATTATAACTGAAGTGAACATTTTTCTTTTACAGTTACTGCTTTTTTGTGTTTTTAAGCCTTGCCAATTTAAACAGTCAAGTGCAAGAAGATGTAAAAGAGAAGTCAATGACGTAGTTGCACTTTGTGAGATGTTTTATTTGCACGCACATCTGAGGCATGTACATAAAGCCAGGTGTCAGCAAGCCCACAACTCACAAATTTAGTTCACTTACACGCATTTTCTTGTTCTTGAATGAACAAATACACACACATTTATGTTGAAATGCTTGTCTTGTTGACTAGTACTCACAATCAATTATGCCTGAAGTAAACAATGAGTCTATGTATTGGCAACAAAGTCACGATACACAATGACACATATTTGACAAAAACATGTCTGTCATATGAGAATTTTAAATGCCAGTAAAATTTGACAATTTGTTCCCCCAAATACTTAATGTTGTCTTTTTTCTTTGATTTATTTTTTAACATATTTATTTCTGGCCATTGTATGCCTTTAATTGGAAATGACGGTTTAGAATAGACAGACAAGCTTTGGTTGAAGAGAGAGGAAAGCGGGATTGGCAAAGAACGATGATCCGGGATGAGTGCAGTGGCTCTGTATGTCAGCGCAGTAACCGTGTGTTTTTATTATTATTATTCTATGTCTCATACACATACGTTTGCATATGTAAAAATAATAATAGCCTAACTGAAACTGCAGCAAGTGATTGTCTGTCACTTTAAGACTGAATGCAATGATTCTGTTCACAGCTTAATGTGCTCTTTTTATTTTTTGTACATTACTTGAATGATTGTTAGCAGCAAAAAAAAAAAAAAAGACCATTTTAAAGCAAAGAAACAGAGTCCTGCACTGTAATTGTTTAATTTCATTTGCAATTTTTCATGATTGCTTGAAGGAAAATTAAAAAGTAATTCAATTACTTGCACAGCCCTATCTTTTATGTCATTGAATTTAATTTTAAAAACCTTGCACTTCTTAAAGTTCACCAAAAATGAAAACTTCAGTCGCTAATTCCTTCCCCTCATGTAAACATGCTGCGTAACTAGTGTGTGTTTTGCTGCATGTTTGACTTTCAGGAATATGCTGTTTATGTTCACAGAAAAAAGATCTTCATTTCTGTTCCAAACATGAACCAAGGTCTTCGGGGTTTGAGACGATATGAGGTTGAGTAATTAATGAAACATGTTTCTATTACTTTTTATTCATGTCATTACATTGATTTTGGGTGGGACCAGTGAATTTTTGGCAGGCCAAGTAAGAATTTGAAGCATTGGCCCAAGCAGGGCAGTAGCAAAAGTCCTTAGCATTAAGGCCTACAGCTGTTTTACAGTGGAATTTAAATTTGAGTTTCTTTCCTGACTTTTTTTTATTGTAACAAACATGTCAACGTGATATGTGACTTTAATGAAAAGTTGAAATGTTTTTTTTATTTTATTGGCTGTTTGCAGATAAAAGCCAAAAATGCTGTCTCAAATGGATGAAGAAATCATGACATCCCTTCGTGGTAGGTATTCAGGTTGGCATTGGAGGGATTGACATTACAAATCCCACAATACGCATGACTGCCCTGCACTGAACATTAGTACCAGTATTTCTGTAATGCTGGCCAGCTTTTACATGTCATCCATCTGTCCAGTGCCACAGATGCACAAAACAAAGGTTTTCCCCTTTTCCCCTTTACTGTCACATAGAGCTCCCAGAAATGATTAAATGAATGAAGGAGTGTGTGCAGTGTGTCCCTCATCAGGAATGTCTTCCTCTAGTACTGTGCCCAGTGAGATTGAAATGGTGTGAGACCCATGGTTAATTCATAGATGTTTAGAATGCAGAATCTCTACCTTTTAACTTCATGGTAAAATGGATCAATATTAAAGTCATCCATCTGTCAGAACAGCAAGCAAGTCATTAATTGAGTCCCTTTCACATTTAATTGCCTTTAAATGGCTTCAAATTGATTGAAAGATTAAAACAAACCAAATGAAATGACAGTTCAGCACTGTAAGGCTACAAGAGTAACCACTAATTTTAACTCCATAGTGACACGTACAGACTACATTGTTTTCCCCCAAAAAGCTTGTTTTATGCACTTTACTGTAATATTGGGATAAAATGTATTCCTCATAGATACATCTCCCTAATATGTATTACTTTGTCAGTTGAGTCTCTCTTTCTCTCTCCCTGCTGCTCTTTATTCAGCAGTCTTTGGCTGAAAGTGCAGTGAGTGTTTTCTGAAGAGGGTCTTCCAGCAGCTGAACAGATCTCACAGGACCATTTCTGCCCAAGAGCTGGCTGTTCTGGAGACCACCCTAACAGGGAAATCTGTGAGAGGGCCCCCCAAAAACAGCTGGATGTTGAAAAAGTTCAGGCCATAACAGGTCTGCAATTTTGAGCTAATTTTGTGTCTGGAAAATTGTTACTGAAAATGTTAATTGTACAGTAGCAGGATTGCATTGCATTGCAGGATTGAGTATTGTAATCAATTTCATGTTTTGATTTTGATTCAAGCTTGCCATTTAGTTCAAATTATGATTCAGTTGTATATAGATTAATTGGAATATTTATTTTGGACAGCAATGAAAAGTTTTGTAAAGAATTTGAGAGAGACTTCTTCTTAAAAGTTAAAAAGCACAAAGCTAATTGCTATTTACTGAATAGAAGGGATGCTTTAATGATTCATTGTTTTGATATATTACATTATGTTCGGCCTATATTATAAACCTAATCAATAATTGACCTTGTGTTTTTAGTGGAGTCACTTTCGCTCAACAAGGCTGTATTTATTTGATCAAAATACAGAAAGGAAATAAAACTCTTAGGCTAATGCAGTTTCTAATATTGGTTTTCTAATTTAATATTTTTTAAAATATAGTGTATTCCTGTAAAGCAAAGCTGTATTTTCAGCATCATTCCTCCAGTCTTCAGTGTCACATGATCTTCAGAAATCATGAAAATATGATGATTTATTATCAGTGTTGAAACTGTTGTGCTGCTTAATATTTTAATCATTGATTATGCTAATAAAAAGTAAAAAAGAACAGCATTGATTAAAAACATAAATATTTTCTAACACTTTACTATAATTTTTTTTATCCATTTAACACATCCTTGCTGAATAAAAGTATGAATTAAAAAAAAGTAATAAATAAGAAAGAAAAAATGTACTGACCCCAAACATAGTTTGAATAGTTGTGTATATTGTAACACAAAATTTCTATTTTGAATAAACCCTGTTCTTTTGAACCTTTTATTTCTCAAATAATCCTGAAATAATGTTTTTCCAACATTATAAATTAGCATTTTAGAATGATTTCTGAAGGATCATGTGACACGGAAAATTCAGCTTTGCTTCACAGGAATAAATTATATTTTAAAGTATATTAAAATAGAAAACTTTTATTTTAAATTGCAAAAATATTTCACAATATTATTTTGTGAAATAATATTCAGTATTATAGATACAGCCTTGATAAGCCTAAGAAACTTCTTTAAAAACTTTACTGAACTTTCTCAGGTAACTTAAAATGTAGATAATTTAGTTATATCAAGGGTCAAATCAAATATAAAGAGCACATTAGAGTTAAAAGCTACACATGTTTTTGTGCATGCACTGTTCAGGTCTGGTATAAAGAATGGTTTTTCTCAGGTGGCTGAAATGTTCCACTAATAGAGAAATGCTTCAGATGGTAGTTATCATGTCAGCCAGTATTGTGGTGCATCCAAAGACATCCATCTATAAATGTCATCCCCGTGCAGAGACCTTTTGTACTTCTTGCAGATGTATTTTCTTTTATTTCTTTGACTTTGGGGACTGTGTTTCCAATAGAATTTCTAACCTCTCTTTTTTGAGTATTCATAAAATAAAATAATCAAATTATTTTGTAAAGTGTTTTTCACAATACATGCCATTTCAAAGCAGCCTTATAGAAGATGTGCATGTCTCTATTACAATTTAGTCTGATCTATAATATAAATATACTTTTCAACTTGAATGAGGTTGTGTGATTTGATTTATATTGTGATGTTTCTTCTCTTGTAAACTCTGTTTGATTAACACACTGGAAGCAATATTGACATTTCCTCACTGCTATTGACGATGTACTTTTATTAAGTATTTTGGGTGTAATACATTATGTTTACTGTCTGATGTAGTGGAAAGTAAAAGTTGTATGAACATGTCCTCTGACCTTCCCTATTTTACTTTGTTAACAGACTGTTTCCACACACAAGAAGAACTGAAGTTTGCTTGAGGTCTTGGAGTCTTCACTGATGAGCTGATGAGTTGAATCAGGTGTGTTTGATCCGGGACACATCTCAAATGTGCAGTGTTGGGCTTCTCCAGGACCAGGATTGGGAACCACTGCCTTATGGGACACACTTAAGAGTTTACAGAGATTATTATTTTTTTACTTTCAACTTTGCATTTTAAAAGAAACTTCTAAATGTCTTTTCAATAGTCCCTATTAAAGATGACAATTTAATTTGTGGTGCTTCTAATTAAGTGATAAAAAACAGTTGCAAGTTATGTACAAAATAAATATACTTTTCGGTGCACCAAGAAAATGTGCAACACTTTGTTTTACTACCAAATTATTCTCAATATCTAATTATTATTATGAATATTTCACATACACTGGAAAGGTTTCTGTGAAGAACTAAGTGTTGTATAGTGCTCAGGATCAGGAGTAAAATGAAACGCCTTTAGTTTCTACGATGCCCGCAGTTGGAATCAGCTTCCAGAAGAGATCAGATGTGCTAAAATGCTAGTTACATTTAAATCTAGACTCAAAATGCATCTTTTTAGCTGTGCATTTATTGAATGAGCACTGTGCAATGTCCGAACTGATTGCACTATATTTTCACTGTTTTATTTATTATTATTTTTTTATGTAAAATCATCAGCTGTTTTTAAATGTTTTAATCATTTTAAAAGTTTTATTATTTTTCTTCATGATTATTTTACTTTCTTTTATGTAAAGCACTTTGAATTACCATTGTGTACGAAATGTGCTATATAAATAAACTTGCCTTGCAAACGTGTCAGTCAAATATATAATGTTAGATTTTTATAAAAGTATGATTGTTGCATTATTAAATAGTTAATGTATCCCTCAAGACTTCTTAGTGTAAGCGTGTATAAAACAGACTCGTATCTCAGTTTGTTACAGACATTACAAGCAATATGTTGCAGTCTTTCAACCGATCTTGTGTTGAGGTCTGAAGTTAGACACATGGTAAATGTGGTGGCACCCAACCAGGTGCATGACCAAATCTGGTAATTGTTAGCTATATTATTTTAGAAAACCTTTTTTTCATTATCTCTTCTTTTTATTATGTGTATTCTTTGTCAAAAACGTTGTCGGATATTGCATAAATGACATAAATTAAGGAGATTGCATTAATAAAACTGCATCTGCAAATTAAAACTCAATGGTCAATGTGTGGATGAACTGAAATCCCATGAGCTTTAATAGGACTATCTTCCATCACATAATTGTGTTGTTAAAAGCCAGGAATGACTTGCTAACTATCCATGCTAGAAGGCCTTCATCTTGCATTATCCAGCAGATTCATCAAGGTATGATGCTATGCCTTCAGTTATGAATACAAAGCTTTTCATCACTTCTCTCAGTTTTTAAGATTGCAAAGTGAAAACCCTTGTTCGTCTTTAATTTTTGACCCCAGACTCTCAAGAGGATTTGAGAAGTGAACTTGGGTGTGCTTCAGTGGGTACATGATGTCAGACAGTGGGCTACTGAGGGTACAGTATTTTACACACAGTCATCGAAGTAGTTTATTATTGCAGTGTGCTAATCATGTGAAGAACTGAGAATCTGTGCCATGCAGGAGAATTAACGAAGGACTTGTCTTCCTGTTTTGCTTGCTATAAACCTGTGGGCTTGTAAACTCCACTGAGACTGTAAACACTGATTTGGGGCTGTAAATTATCTTAATATTGGCATTGAAACTCTTTTAAGGCCGAGCCTGAAAGACATCATAATCATTTACTTGTATTATTGTTGCTTTAGGATTCTGTAGGTACCAGATATGAAGACCAACATAACCTTCAGAAATCAACTGAACAAATGTTTCTAGCCTTTATAATCAGACTGGTATGTTGACAACTCATCTAATATATTTGTTATTTCTATGACAGATTTTCATGATTTCATGATTTTCAGGTCCTTAATTTTAAAATGTCTTCCTCTTAATTTTACAGATATTAAGCAAACTATGCATTTTAAATTTATTCTTTATTAGGACAAGTAATTTTGGGCACAAGGTCTTCATCAGGACTACTTCACTTGTGAGATGACTGAGGTATTTAAAGCTCTTAATCAGCTGAGTAGTTCTTGAAATAAAGAACAAGGGAGACAATCTTTAGTGTGTGGGGGTCTTCCTAACGTCTTATTCCTTAATAAGCAGACTTTTTACATTTGTTCACCCGACAGCAGGTTTTGGGAGGTACATACACTACTTGTGTTCAGAATGTCCAGGTCAGATTTGTATTGTAGAGATGTTATTTATGTGAGTTCAGAATCCAGCAACATCCTCACCAAGAAGAAGAGTTTGATGCGTACATGTCAAAAGTGTGTCTTGAAGAGGAAAGACTGATTGTGATGAGGGAGATGAGACAGCACTGCACCGAGCTCAGAAAGATGGCTGGGAACATCAGGACAATGACATCAGAAATGAACTTTTGTTACACCTTCTTGTGTGTGAAGCTTTTGGGGAGACTGGGTTCCTACCCAACCACTGTTATATATCCTTTTTATGAACATAGTCTTTTGATTAATGTGTATTTTTATTTTATTTTTTCTAGGTCAGAATTAAAAAAAGGTGGCTATAAAAGTAAAAAAAATAAAAAATAAAATAAAAAACAGCCAAATGGCTGGGCCTAGAGACTTGGAATTGTTTTTTATAATTAGGGCTACAAAAGTCTCCATGAAGCACAAGTTAGTTTCAGGATTTTTATTCGTTTCTCAAATTACTTTGTCCTTTAGTGATTAAAAAGTCATGGATCAACTGAATGATCAGAGAATAAATCAAATAAATCACAGTATCATTACAGATATGAGGAGCCTTCAAATCAGCAACAGTTAAATATGGCAGGCTACTATATATGAAATTAAAGTAATTAAAACAAGTTTTATTACAAGTGTAACTGTAACGTGATTGCTAAGAATATAAATATAATCCAGCACATTACCTTGTTAATGGAAAGACGTCTGTTTGCAGTAATCTTAGTAAAAGTGATCTACAGTAATAACAGTGTCATCTGAAGAGGAAGGGGATCCAGGGACAGCTCCATCCAGAACAGAGTAAACTCACAAACGCTGCCATAATGACACAAGACACATATGTACAATATTTTATGAGCTCACTAACAACAGCTTTTAAAAACCTTTTTATTGGTATAAAGTGCACGGTGCAAATGGACAGAATTATTTTAAATGATGGCACCATTTATTTGATTATTTCCATGTCAAAAAGCTTTGTATAAAGATATCGTAACAGTTTGTCAGTTAATTGCCAAGGCATTTCCAGAGTTTGATATAGATGAAATGTGTATCTAAAATATGTGATCAATAAAGACAAGTTAAGGATCAACCACTATGAATATGTTTGTTTATTTTATGAGACCATTCTCTGAACAAACTCCCAGATCCATTTTATGTCTTACACTTTGTGTCTGAAAATAAAGAAATAAAAAAACATTTCTAAAAAACTGCATAATGAAAACTCATAAACCCACTCAAAAGTGTCAACAACTGATGTGTGAAACGAACAACCAAATTATTATTTATTATTACAACAGAGGAAAATAAATAGATAAAAAAGAGGAATCCAGCACATTGGGCACCTGTAGAAATTGGAAACGAAACAGTGTCTATCACTGTAAAAAAATATCTACTTGGTTCTACTTAAAATCATAAGTTAAGCAGCTGCCTCAAAATTTCAATTAAAAACAAAATGGATTAATGAATTGATTTAACTCATTATTTTGAGTCTTGTTAAGCTGTGAATTGTCTTCTGTGAGTCAACATGACTATACAATTATAGTTGTTTCAACTTTGCTATGCAAGTTCAAAATAAAGTGAACTCAGTAGTGAGCATTCACTTATCCCCATGAGTGGGTTCAACGTAGTAATTTCAATTAAGTTATGTCTTTGAATTAGGGTATCAAGTTAAGATGATCTAAAAGAATGTCTTGTTTTAACTTACTTATAAAAAGACAATTTTTTTTTTTCAAATTAAAACCAATGTTAAGCTAATTCAAGCTATACATAAACACTTCAATCATCTCAAACTTGCAATCAACACTTTCTTTGTTACCAAACTTCAGCTGGGTGCTGGTCACATAATGAGTCTAAGTGGGTTGTGCACAATCATGGGGAAGACTGCTGATCTGACAGTTGTCCAGAAGACAATCATTGACACCCTTCACAAGGAGGGTAAGCCCCAGACATTCATTGCCAAAGAAACTTGTTCATGCCGACCCGACTCATCTTGTCTGACGGAAAGATTAGGCACCCCACAGCAACAACGCCAGTGTACATTGAACTCAATTTGAGTCAAATTTAACAAACCTATGTAATGTATATATGACTCCCTCCGTTTTGGGAGTTAAAATAACACTTTCGAAAGTGTGACATTTTAAGACTGAAAGAGTTTATTTGTAAATCCAGCATGGTGTTGAAATGTACTCTGTGCGTAATGTACATATTTCACACTTCTGAAAGGGTTATTCTAACTCCCGAACAGAGGGAGTCATATATACATTTCAGGAGTGTTAAAATTGAGTTAATTGTGTGGTGTTCAGGTTCAGGAGTTCAATGTTCAAGTAAAAAAATATTTTAAAATGCGTGTTTACAATTATTTATTTAAATTGAAACATTGTAACTCTTTATCCCTGCACAAAAATGTCTTTCAATTCAGTGTTTTCAATACATTTAAACAACATATTCTTAAAAAATTAAAACATAGTCAAAGCAAATCAGTATAAAGGCAAGTCAAAGCAAATCAGTGCAAAATCTTATTTTGTCAATATGTATTTTGAATTTTATTAGGTTTATAGTGCTTACATTTATCAGCTTAAACCACAGCATCTCATTCATTACCATGAGAGCTGAATGCAGGGTCGTACTTAGCTGATGTGAAGATGCAAAGTAGAGCGCATTCCCAGGGTGGCATTCAGTCCATTTACCCCTCAAGTGCGGAGTCTGGTGTGACCGCAAAGGCTGAATGTATGTTACTCATCACTGAACAAAGTCTGTGCCAATGGCGTTTGGACCTCCTTGGAGGAAGTATTTTTTTTTTTTTTTTAGGACGACAAGACGTGGTTCTCTGCAGTTTCCAGCTAAGCAAATCCACTCCCACTTGCAGCATCACAAAAGTGCTCCTATAATCATTTCACATCCATTTATCAAAGCTTTTATTAACAAGTGAAATGTCAGAGACATGTATCAATTACAATACAATAATAGTTTACTCAAAACATGAATTGAAAACAAAAATTTTGTCAATCTTCATGTGGTTCCAGTCCTGTATGTGTCTTACATGTCTGTGGAATGGCATGAGTATAAGTAAATAACAATTTGTTTTAAGGGTTATTTCGCCCCCAAACAATTAAAATGATGTCATCTTTATTTACCTGACTGCTGGTCTCTGTGAATGAATGTGCGTTGTGACCAATCAAGATGAATAAAAACACAAAATAAAATACAATCTATGTGCTTTTTTCTCTGAGGTAAATACATCTGTTGTGCTCATTGCAACAGGAAGTGATCACGTTCATCTGTCAGCTGTCATTTTGACTCTCATGACAACCAAAGCTCCAGTCCGGAGTGGAGAAATTACACATTTTTGGGATTTCCTTTCTTAGTTTTTTATGTAATAATTTTATTAATCTTGATTTTTTTTCAGAACTTGTGTGCAATTCAGTGTGAACTGAACTAATAGTGTCTCATGAGCACACAGTCATGCACAGAGACCAACAATCCAGTCAGGATGTTTGTTAAATAATATGAAAAAGTTCAGTATGTTTCTCACCAAACCTTATTGTATACACACAGAACACTTGGAATATACATCACATGATACATAAGACCACTCTGTTATACTTTGGCTTCTATTTTAAGGTAAAAAAATTGATAGGTAAAAATTGATAGCCTGAATGCACTGTAAGTCGCTTTGGATAAAAGCGTCTGCTAAATGCATAAATTTATTTTAACAGCTTGACGTTATTCGCCATAGACTGAAATTATATGGACAAGCATATTCGGAACATTTTATTTAAATCTCCTTTTGTGATATGACATAAGACAAACTTCAAGGGTAAGTAGATGATTATTAAAATTTTGGGGTAAACCATAACCCTTTAAGGAAAAGCATTTAACTCACTGTAAAAATATGGATTTTTGTTGTAAAAAGAAGTCCATCTTACTGGAAAATAAGTTGTGGTTCCTGAATTTCATGTTGATCTCAATGTGCTGAGGCAGGGCTCTGTCTATCAGAATGAATGCACATAAATGGGACAGCACATAAATAAATGACAGTACAAGCATACCAAAAAAAAAATCTAATCTAATTTGTAGTTCATGCTACCCACGTGTCATATGCCAAGTCTTGTGAGGACACATATCCACTTTGAATGGTGAACAGTTTAACTCATGCAGTATAGAGAGTTTGAGGACCGTATATTGAAAAGTTATTTACAAATATATACAAATGACTATATATATGAAAATATATGAATATATGAAACCAACACATACACACACACATACATATGTGTGTGTGTGTGTGTGTGTAAAAATCACACAAATCCAATATACAGATACATTAACATTATGAAAACTTTTTAAATGAATGCCTAATGTAATCACAAAATTTGGTCACAAGACAGACATGCAAGAAACAATGAACTTACGTAAATGATATTGCTATTTTAGATTTGGGCCGTTTATTGGGTTTGATTTGACATCAAATTTAATCTGTGAGAAACGTTTCAGATCGTCTAGACACGCACAGCATAAAAATATCATTATTACATAATATTATTTTATGAAAAACATAGTTAATGAGGTAAAACACTTACTCGGTGTTCATCTTCAGTTCTCTCTTCACAGCAGTTCAGTCAGTGTACTGTTTGAGTAAATGAATTACTCCGGGATATTGGTTTGTTTGAACTAAAAAACTAACTAAAAAAGTTAACAGCTTAATTCATCTGTGGATTAATGCGTATTGGAGACGAGAACAGTTTAAAACGATTCAGTTCAATTTGGTGAACTGTTTCAAAAAAATCCGGTTACATCGAATGATTCCTTAATTTGTTTTGAACTGTCTCTCACAATAGACACGGAAGAGAAGACAATGCTGAATAAAGTCGTAGTTTTTGCTATTTTTGGACCAAAATGTATTTTCGATGCTTCAAAATATTCTACCTGACCCTCTGATGTCACATGGACTACTTTGATGATGTTTTTCTTACCTTTCTGGACATGGACAGTAGACCGTACACACAGCTTCAATGGAGGGACTGAGAGCTCTCGGACTAAATCTAAAATATCTTAAACTGTGTCCCGAAGATGAACGGAGGTCTCACGGGTTTGGAACGACATGAAGGTGAGTTATTAATGATGTAATTTTGCTATCTGGGTGAACTAACCCTTTAAGTTACTTCTGGTCTCTCCTTCTCACAGCAGTTCAAATCTGTGAGAGACGGTTAGGCTCGTTAGGCATGCACAGCATTTAAATATCGTCATAAAGTAAAATTATATAAAAAATACATGTAAAACGAGGTAAAACACTTAATTATGGTGTTTTCCTTTGATAAAACCAAATTCCCCATCTTCTCCCCATCGTGAGTGAAATAATATCTCTCTCTTGGAGAACAGCACATAAATATTGCTATAAATCAATATAGTGTTATTAAATACATATTTTAAATGAGATGAAAACACTCACTTTCAGAATTCCCTCATAGAAAATAACTGACATCCTCGTCTGTTCCGGTTCGGAAGAGTATAATTGTTGAATACAGTGGTTATTTTGTTTTCTTTGTGCCCAAAATACATTCTCATAGCTTCATAGAATTACAGTTGAACCACACATGGACTGTTTTACCAATGTCCTTGCAACCTTTCTGGCTCTGGGAACATTTCAGTTATGCTGCAGTCTGTGGAGAGTTAGAAAGCTCTCATGTTTCATTAAAAATATTTTAATTTGTGTTCTGAAGATGAACAAAGGTCATGGAATCACACAAGGGGGAGTAATTAATGACAGAATTTTCTTTTTTAGGCCCACTATCCTTTAAAGCTGTAGAATATGATTTGTAGACCAGATCATCTTTGAAGCACCACAATATTTAATTTAAAATGCTATTTTGTCACAAATATTGCACCTTGTGAATTGAAGTCTATAGTGTGATTTCGATGAAATTTCAGATAATTGTTCACCTCTACTGTTAAATGAACAAAAACATCTGGACATTGCCCAAACATATTAAACATCTTACAAATGGAAATACATACTTCATGAAGACTCACATCAAGTAATGTCAGTTAAAATGTATGGGTTTACACACAGTACATCGACACACCTTTCCTTTTATGAAGCCGCACTGTAGTGGGAACTGGACAGCCTCCTTTTTCCACACCTTCATCTGTTAATAACATGCAAAAATTAAAATATGTCAAATATATACAATTTTACACACACATATATATATATGAAATATATATAGTATATATTTGATGAATGGAGACAAACAAGGAAAAAACATTCCCAGGTTTGCTCTGTTTATCTCCATTAATACTATTTTCTGAGCATATTTTCACTTACCTACATCAACTCGCTCCATCAATATTGGGATAATAGACGTAAAATAATGTACATTACCCAGTTTATGTTAAAACAAAAATACAACAATAAAAAATCTAAGACAGGCCCTAGTGAACAAATCTGTTTCTAGATATTTTATTAAAAGTGTGTAATGATGGGGTGAATTAAGGGTGTTTGGGACAGTTTCTGAATTTCTGCCTTCTGCGAGGTTTCTTGCCATAAAATAAAACATCAGCTCAAACACGATACACTTCTGTAATACTGAAGATGTTATCTACTCATCTGAGAAGGAGACAATGTTATATTATTATAATGAAAGGATGCGTGATGTACACTTTTCTGTAAACAGGCCTGAAGAATCACCTAAAGTTTATTCAAAGCAGAAACAACATTCATGTTCTTTATGTGGAAAGAGTTTTTCACTGCTGCAGAATTTAAAAGTTCACTAGAAAACACACACTGCTGTCTGTGAACTTAACTCTGACAACATTGTTGGTTTTCATCCTGAAGGAACCAAAAAGACAAAGTTAAACATGAGACGATAACACTCACAGTCATCACAAATCTCTCAACAACACTTAAACCATGTTATTTGCTTCTCACATATTTCTGAATTTGTGTGTTCCTATTGTTTTTTTCTTTTCTTTTCTTTCTTTTTTAATACAGAACATTACTTTATTGTCTTTAATGTGGGATGATTCTCCTTTATACACAATGATTGGCAACCCTCAACTGGACAAAGTAATGATGGAATCAAAAACCAGTTGGACATTGAGCCTATAAACATAAAGAAGCAGAAACTGTAGAACAAGTATTAATACTGCACCTTATATGAATAGAAATAATTGAAAGTAACAAATGAATACAAATCTCTGCATGTGGGACATTTCCAATAAACATGATAGATGACAGTCCAGGAAGAGTGAAAATAATAATGGAGTGTTTAAATGTATTAGGTGTAATATCCAGGCTCCAGTACAGCAGGTGGCAGTAACTGTTCAGCTCGCTCGAGACCCTCCAGTAAAACCCACGAAGAAGAAGAAGACGAAAGTAGACCGAGGCAGAATGGCTGAGTTTGGAGGAATGAGGTGTGATCCGGGAGGTGCAGGAAGTGACATGGATGAAGGAAATGAGATTGAGGTAGACACGGGTAATGAGGGAAATTCAAACAACGATGAATGGAGGATAGTGAATCGGAAAAAATGAAAAGAAAGCAGAGAGAATCTGATGGAAATAAGGGAGAGGAACAACAAAGTTTAGAAATTAAAGTTATTCTGTGATTTCAATCTCCTTGTACATCAAATCCTTTGAAGGTTAGTGATGCTATTCACAAGCTGGTAGGTGACGTGCGGTTTGTTAAAACTTTACGAGATGGGAATCTACTGGTTATATGTAGAGATATAGTACAGCAGCATGGATTAATGAAATGTAAGTCATTGCTTGGGAAAGAGGTTAGGCCACAAGTTTGGGAAGATCAATATCTGGAGTGCCAACTGAGATAACTGAAGAAGAAATTAGGGTTAATGTCAGAGGAGTGCGAGTAACGAGGGTTAAACGATTACCTTTCACAAGGGATGGTGTTAAAGGGCCTAGCCTGTCTGTATTGTTGACGCTAGAGGAAGACAAAATCCCTGAAAGAATTAGAATTGGGTATGTCAGCTATATAGTAAGGCCATATATCCCTCCCCCAATGAGATGCTTTAAATGCCAGCGTTTTGGGCACATTGCAGCAGCCTGTAAAAGTAAACTCCGTTGTGCCAAATGTGGAGAGGAACATGAATACGGGAAATGTGAGAGTGGAGTTAAAATCAAATGTTGTAATTGTGGAGGAGAGCATAGTGCTGCCTACAAAGAATGTGATGCACATAAAAAAGCGGTTCAAATTCAGAACGTGAAGCTAAAAGAAAAGCTTACATACTGTACGTTGAGGCAATTAGAAAGGTAAAATCTAATGACAGCAATAGTAGACCAGCACTTGTGACTCAACCCCCAGTTCAAAGCATAAATAAATGCTGCAATGTTACCAAGGATACACTTATAGTGGAAAAGAGAAAGTTTGTAGCGTTTATGGTAGAAATCATCAACTGTTCTGCTCAAGCATGTAGCCGAACAGAGATAACTAAAATAATAGCAAAAGCGGCAGAAAAATACTTGGAAATGGAAGATCATTAATGCAACACTTATAACGGGGATATCAGATACACAATCAACATGTGGTGGTGGAGATTAATAATGTTAACCATTTTACAGTGGAATGCGAGGAGTCTAATTGCAAACGGACATGAACTAAAGCAGCATATTCAGGAGCAATCTGTTAAACCTAACATTATTTGCATTCAGGAATCTTGGCTAAAACCCTCACTTGAATTTACATTGTATGGTTATACACAGTGTTGAGTACTCGAGACTCGGACTCGGTCTTGGACTCGGTCTCGAGACCGTATTTTAATGGTCTCGGTCTTGTCATGGACTCGTGTGCATTTTGACTCGGTATTGACTCGGACTCGAACATATTAGGAATCGGACTTATGCCCGAGTCCACTCGAGTCCCAATCAAAATATTTCATGATTATTACTGTATGTTAATGTTTATTTAAATAGATGTATGATTGACACATCCAATGACTGGTGATTTTCTTTTGACGTGAGACGTTAGGCCAGCAACACACTGCGTGGCGTGTCTGTTTTTAATTCGGCTCCCATGTTAACAGGTTAGATCTTGCAATCTGCCTGCGTGAGACGCGCGGAAAACCCGTGCATGCTAGAAATAGAACCGACGCCTATTTTTCACGCAACACGCGTGCATGTTGGAAGCGTTTACAGGCAAAATATACTAGGAAAATATGTTTATATGTAATTTTGTACACAAATACATATTAATTCATGACATTTGGATATTTGAAAGTCTATAGGTTGACATAAATTCAGATATAAATGTAATTTAAAAAATAAATAAATAATGATCGATTGTCAAATATTGCACCTGTCAAACATACTCTATTTTGCCGTCAATACTGTTGACGGTGTCCTATCAGTAGGTGTGTAAAATTGATATTGTTGTCATGAAGACAAGAGCCTGGTTTTTTGGCGGCCTCCCTCTATGTCACCTACAGCCGCAGCAGCGCGCCAAGCGCCGCATCAGACACGCTTCTGGTGTGTAAAGACACAGAAAACGCAAAGCAGTCACCACGCTTCTGGCACGCAGCAGAGACGCCACGCAGCCAGTGTGTCACCGGCCTTAAGTTACCCTCCTGCCATCCGCCTGTAGTGATCCCGCTTTCCAGAAAGCCACATTGCTACATTATTTCTCTCAACTGTGTTATTTTTACAAAGTAGGACAAAATGGTCACAGAAAAAAAAAAATATTGTTTAATTAAATTATATAATGAATACAGACACAGACTGACTGTCTAAACACTAAACATCTCCCCCCCCCCAAAAACATGTCTGACAGAATGCATTGAACTTATATGGCATTTCATCCAGCTTTCTTCCCCTGGCACATACACACTTTTGCATGAAATTTTCCTGGACAGTCAGTCGGCTTTTCTGTGTATGCCTTCCGTAACTAAAAAAAAACTTGGACTAGTGTGTATTTTACCCTGCATTAAAACGCACCATCCAGTGAAATTAGCATTAGATTATCCGTTGCTGTTACAGAAAGTGATAAAATGGTGACTGTTGTCAGTCCCCGCTTCCTCTGCACCAGTAGAGTGTTTTTAGTTGGGGTGGATTGATCATGAGACCACATCGTGCTTGGTTGGGTAGCAGGATGGTCTCCTCACTTATTTTTTTGAAAAGTAATTATGCCCATCTCTAATCTTCACAACATCTAAAGTGCACATAATCCAAGACATTGTAAGGATATTAGCAGTCATTAGTTAAGCTTCAAGGTTAAAAGTTATGTAAAAGCTGTTACAGTTGAACATTTACAGGTATAGTGGTACAGTAATGTTACTTGTACTAGAAGTGTTATGTGGAATTACAATGAGCACTTAATATTGACAAGTAACACTTCATAATACTAATAAAATTACCTTTACACCACATACTATGTGGACCTTTTACCCTTTATTGTTTCCACCAAACATTTTACATACTCTTGAAGATTTCTTTAGGTCTTGTCTCAGACCCAATCTCTCTGGTCTCGGTCTTGACTCGGACTCGACCCTTTCTGAACTCGGTCTTGACTCGGACTCGACCCTTTCTGAACTCGGTCTTGACTCGGACTCGACCCTCTCTGGACTCGATCTGGACTCGGACTCGAATGAGCTGGTCTCGACTACAACACTGGTTATACAGCAGTGCGTAAGGATAGAACCCTTACTATGGGTGGTGGAGTAGTCACCGTTATCCAACATGGTGTTAACTATAGAGCTATCAACAGTAGTGAAGAGCTTGAGATCATTATAATTGAGCATGGGTCAATAAAACAAAAATTAGAATGATAAACTTTTATAATCCTTGTCAAAAAATAACTAGGGACATGTTGGAGAGTGTATGTGATGTGGAAAACGCCAAAGTTATAGTATGTGGAGATTTTAATGCATATAATACCCTGTGGGGATGTGATAAAACAGATAGAGATGGGTATATCATTGAGGAGTTTATGGATGATAATCAGTTAGTGTGTCTAAATGATGGAAGAGGTACTAGGTATGATGTAGCTCATGGTGTAGAATCTGCAATAGATCTTACTTTTGTGTCGCAACAACTAGCAGGTACTTGCATATGGGATGTGCACAGTGATAATGCAATGGGCAGTGATCATTATCCTATCTGGATTAAAATAAGGAGTCAAAACATTAGTTTTGAAGAAAACTGGATTTCAAGGTGGAGAATGAAAAGGGCCAATTGGGTGCTGTATAATTTTAAAACAAGCAGCAAATTAATTGAAGTCATGCCAAATTTGAGTGACGACATTGGGGAGTTGAATAATATGATTATTAACATAATATATGAGTCAGCAGAGGAAACAATAGGTAAAACACCTGGAGCAAAGAAGAAGCAAATGGTACCATGGTGGTCTGATGAATGTAGAGAGGCTGTTAAAAACAGGAATAAAGCCTTTAAAATTGTTAAATCTAATCATTCATTTTTTAATTTATTGGAGTATAAAAGAGCACAGGCTAAAGCCAAAAGAATCATAAGAGAAGCTAAAAGGAAATATTGGAGAGATTTTTGTAGTAATATTGGGACAGGAATTAAAATGAATGACATATGGGGAATGATCAGAAAGATGGGTGGCATAAGAAGGGACTTTTCACTACCAGTATGAGGCAGTAACCAGTAGAGAAAAAGCTAAGATGCTTGCAAAATCCTTTGTAAGCATACATAGTTCACAGAATCTCTCCGGTGAAGAGCTAGATATAAGAAAGAGGATCATTGAAGAAAATAAAGATATGCTGGGGATGAAAATGGCGGGGGAGAGTTCACTAGATGCAGATTTCACACTGTTTGAACTAAAAAGAGCATTGATAGGTGTTAAAAATACCTCACCAGGGAGAGATGGGATATGCTATAAAATGATTGAAGAAATATCTGATGAGGCAAAAAATTTGATACTGGTTTTATATAACAAAATTTGGGAACGAGGAAAACTGCCTACTGGGTGGAAACACTCAGTAATAGTCCCTATAGGGAAACCAGGAAAGGATCAAATGAATTTCAAAAGTTACAGACCAATAGCTTTAACGTCTAACCTTTGTAAACTCATGGAGAGGATGATTACTAAAAGGTTAGTGTACAAATTAGAAAGCAGAGGGCTGATCACACCATATCAGAGTGGATTTCGTAATGGAAGAACAACTATGGATCCTGTAGTCTGCCTGGAGAATGAGATACGTAAAGCACAAGTTAACAAAGAATCTGTTTTGGCAACCTTTTTTGATATAGAGAAGGCTTATGATATGCTGTGGAAAGAAGGACTTTTAATTAAGTTGAATAAAATGGAAATAGGAGGTAAAATGTTCAACTAGATCAAAAATTTTTTAAAGGGTAGAACTATAGAGGTCAGGATAGGGTCTGAGTCATCAAACACGTACACAATAGAAAATGGCACCCCACAAGGTAATGTATGCAGTCCAATTCTGTTTAATATAATGATTAATGATGTGTTTGATGGAGTGAACCAAAGAATAAACAGGGCATTATATGCAGATGATGGAGCATTGTGGGTAAGGGGCCGTAATATTGACAATTTACAGCAAAGGATGCAAACAGCAATGAGTCAGGTTGGAAAATGGTCATTTGACTGGGGGTTCCACCTGTCAGTGGAAAAAACGCAATTCATCTGTTTTTCTAAGAAAAGGGTAAAACCCACAATAGATCTTAAGATATATGGACAATCTCTCAAACAGGTTAATGACTTAAGATATCTTAGTGTGTGGTTTGATAGTAAACTTACTTTTAAAAATCATGTTCAGAAAATGGTAGACAAATTTAAGAAAGCAATCAATATTTTAAAGTGTCTTTCAGGGTATAACTGGGGGGCGTCAGGCTCTTCTTTGAAAATAATTTATATTGCATTAATCCGATCAGTGTTTGACTATGGAAGTACAGTATATAAAACATCAGCAAAAACTACATTAGCTGAACTGGACAGGGTGCAGGCCAAAGCTCTCCGGCTGTGTAGTGGAGCCTTCCGAACATCACCTATCCCAGCGCTGCAAGTAGAAGTAGGGGAGATTTAGATTTAATTTAGTAGCTAAAAATATAATTAAGACGGGATTGTATCAAAGTGTACAGCAATACATAGAAGTAATGTATGATGACACATTACAAATATTTACAGATGCATCCAAAGAACCAGCAGGTAAAGCAGGTGTGGCGGTATACATTCCTAAATATGAAGTTATAATACAAAAAAGAACCTCAAACCACCTCTCAATCTTCTCTGCATAGATGATGGCCATCATAATGGCACTACAGTGGGTAGAAGAAGTGAAGCCATATAAATCTGTTATTTGCTCAGACTCTATGTCCTCCCTAACTAGCATTCAGACTGGGAAATCTGCATGCAGACAGGATCTTTTAGATGAAGTTCATCAGATGATTTTCAGGATAACTCAACAGAAGCTAATATTACATTTCACTTGGGTTCCAGCGCACACAGGTATTGAGGGCAATGAGAGGGCAGACGAGTTGGCAAAAGAAGCACTTAAAGCAGAACAAGTAGAAGTACAGGTCCCACTTAGCAAATCAGAACTGAAAACAATAATTAAAGATGGTATTCATAAACTCTGGCAAGATAAATGGGGTAAGGGGGCAAAAGGTAGGCATTTATATAGTATTGAACAGAATGTAACAGTTAAAATGATCAGCTCATTTTCACGACAGGAGGAAACCTGGTTCACTAGGTTAAGGTTAGGACATACAGGACTGAACAGCGGCTTACACACAATAGGGAAACATGAGACAGGAATGTGTCCATATTGTACGGAAACAGAAACCGTGAAGCATGTACTTCTGACATGTAGGCAGTACTCTGAAAAAAGAGAAATATTTAAGAGGGTAACAAATAACTCTATTACTTTGAGCAACCTGTTGAGTCTACCTGGAACACAGTCTACAACCAAAGCAGTGATAGAGTTTATAAAAGAAACACAATTAGCAAGAAGACTTTAGCCCAATAATTTTTTTTTAATTATTATTATTTTTTATTTATTTATTTACATTTTTTTTTTTTTTTTTTTTTCGGGGGTTTGAGCTGAAGTTGAAGCTGGAGGAGCTGAACACGCAGCGCTAGCTGAAGCTTGGGCTCTGATATCCTTTATATATATATATATATATATATATATATATATATATATATATATATATATATAAAAAGGATATCAGAGCCCAAGCTTCAGCTGCATCTTTGGATGCATCTTTGGATGCATCTGTAAATATTTTTAATGTGTCATCATACATTACTTCTATGTATTGCTGTACACTTTGATACAATCCCGTCCTAATTATATTTTTAGCTACTAAATTAACTACAGGATAGCAGAAAAACCAAGGTGGAATTGTGCTCAATTTAACATTTTTGCTACAAGGTATAGTACTGATTCCCATGTCAGCTGCCTCTTTATTGCTGTTCCATCCAAAACTACTGTTCACACTGCGACCATATTCCCAGCATTCTTCTAACACCGGTTTTGTAGGATGTGTATTTTCATGCCCTTGTAAGTTTACCCAATATGCAAGAGAAAGCTTCAGCTAGCGCTGCGTGTTCAGCTCCTCCAGCTTCAACTTCAGCTCAAAAAAAAAAAAAAAAAATAATAATAATATATATATATATATATATATATATATATATATATTCATTTATTTATGACTTCCCAATGTGATCACACCTCAATCCAGTAGATGGCGGTAATGCACAAAGATTCCAAACTGCCAATAAAACTCACTGAAGAAGAAGAAGAAACCGAAAGTAACTGCAGAAACACGCGGATAGAAGGAGAAAGTGTTGCTCGGTGGATTTGATGCCATGTCCTAGAAAACATTTAACATTTTCAAGCTTAAAGCACAGAAAAATGAGTGTTTCAAATGCGTATAAATTCTCTTCTTAGTGGACAAAATTGCAAGTATGTTTTCAGAAAGGGGTTATTGAAAACGAATGTGTTCCTGAAGGTTTTTCAGTATTTCCGCTTCTGTTTTATGCTGTTGTTTTCGTGACGTGAAATCGAAAGTTGTTTTTAAACGATTCATTTCTCATTAAGATCATTTGGTTATTCTACATGGCAGTGCATTAGTTTATAGCTCACTTTATTTTATATAGTGTTTTTGTTGCTGTTGCTGCTAACTGAACATATTTCTTGATCTCATTAACCTCTTCATCTCCAGGTCACACTGAACAGCAGATTGTTGTCTCAAGCCAGTGCTGATCAATGACAGTTTAGCTGCAGTCTGTCAGAGAAGAGAGGAAAGATGAGTCTCTCACAGAAACAGAGGTAAGACTGAGTCTGTTTTCAGAGAATCCTTTTAAACACTGCTGCACTTTCAGAGGATTGCTGTAGAAAACACAAACTTAACAAACTCTGTTTTATATTTACAAATGATTTGCACAACTTCAGAGCTTCATAACTTCCTAATTTAAAAATAAATAATTACATAAAAATATTAAAAAAGTAGAAAAAGATGATAAATATCTGAGAACTAGGAATCTAAATTGTAATTTTACAACCACTCTTCAGCACTGGATATGTACTTTGTAAATTACTTCACATTAGTGATTTTGGTTTTTAGGTCTTAAATTATTTTTCAGACATTAAAAATGACTCTTAATTTAAAGGGTCATATGATGCTTTTTATTCCTGTAGAAAAGTTTCTCTTCTCTCTTTGTGTCATTAGTGTAAGATCAGGATCACATGTGTCTGTGAAGAGTGACCGGTCAAAGGATGGTGGAATGCCGAACTTCAGTGAGAAAAAAACATCTATCAAAAGGTATTTATTATCTTTGACATTATAATGTTGTGTTGGCTTATTTCTCCACTAAGATGCTTGTGATAGAAATGAATGAAATAAAACAATAATTCACTGATTTCCTCTTTATTGAGCTCAGTCTGGAGCTTCTTTCCAGTAACACCATCACACAAGCAGACACAAGGAGGTATAAATTAACCATGAAAATAGATCATGCAGTCAAACATGAATATGTCTTTCCATCTCTCCATAGTCATAGATGAACAAATGCATGTCTATACTGTGCTTCATAACCATCCTCAACAGTGAAGCTCTTTAAATGAGACTGAAGGAGCTCCTGTGGTAAAGTGTTTTGTTCTTTGTGTCATTAGTGTAAGATCAGACTCACATGTGTCCAGCTCTGTGTCTGTGAAGAGTGACCGGTCAAAGGATAATCCACCAGACTTCAGTGAAGAAACAACATCACAAACCAAATGGTATTTGATCTGTTTCTTATTTTGTTTAAACATAGACTGTGTCAGAAAGTGTGTCAGTGAATAATTATCATAAAACTACTTGTAGTCAATAAATTTATAACTTATTGTTTTTCTCTTTGCTAAAATCTTTAAAATATACTTTGGTCATATATATTTTTTTCCCTAAAAATGCAGTATTTTGATTTATTTTATTTACTATCAGGCTTCAGTGTGAAACAATAGATCCAGATTTACAGTCTCACAGGAACCACAATAATTTTACAGACAGTCTCCTGCAGATCTTCCAGGTAATAAAACACATTTTCAGGAATATTTAATAATCATAATAAACAAATATGTTATTGAATAAGAATGTGACAGAACTTTTATTTCTATTTTTTTCTTAAGAACCCATAAAATAAGAATGAGAACCTATTTTTATTAATATTAACAGCTAATTAAAGTTACTCAACTTTATTTTTGATAAATATTTTTCATTACTGAATAAATATTAGATGATTTGTCTGTCATTCATTTTTGTCTTTCTTTGTAGGATCTTGAGAGCAAAATATTCACATTTCTGAAGAAAGAACTGGAAAAGTTTAAGAAAATATTACAAAAAGAGAACTTGCAGAAATTTGTGAAGGACTTTATTGAGAACAGATGCAGTATGAAAGAAGCAGCTCTTGATCTCACGCTCTACTTCCTGAGAGAGATGAAGCAAGATAAAGCTGCTGATACTCTAGAAGGTAAGAGACTCGAGATCATCTGTCAGATTGTCACTTATAAATGTAGAGAGAAAATAAGATTAAACAATATCTGTATTTTTGTTTCTGTTTAGATGAACTGTTCTTCATTCATCAGCTAAAGTGTAGCCTAAAGAAGAAGTATCAATGTGTGTTTGAAGGAATTGCAAAGCAAGGAGACTCTACACTTCTGAAGAACATCTACACAGATCTCTATATCACTCAGGGTTGTAGTGAACAGGTCAATACTGAACATGAGGTGAGACAGATTGAAGTTGCTTCCAGACGTCATGAATCACAGGAGATACAGGTTGAGTGCAAACATTTGTTTGAAGCTCCTGAACAAGACAAGCAGATCAGAACTGTACTGACAAAAGGAGTTGCTGGCATCGGAAAATCAGTCTCTGTGCAGAAGTTTGTTCTGGATTGGGCCGAAGGAAAAGAAAATCAAGATATCAGCTTCATATTTCCTCTTCCATTTAGAGAGATGAACTTAAAGGAGCAAGAACAACTAAGTTTGATGGACCTTATAACTCAGTTTTTCCCAGAGACAAAAGGACTGAAGCTTACAAGAAGAAATCAATTCAAAGTCTTGTTCATTCTTGATGGATTGGATGAATGTCGACTTCCCGTAAACTTTAAGGATAATGAGACGTGGTCTGATGTTTCCTCACCAGTCTCTCTGGATGTTCTCCTGACGAACCTCATCAAGGGAAATCTGCTTCCTTCTGCTCTCATCTGGATCACCAGCAGACCAGCAGCTGCCAGTAAGATTCCTCCTGACTGTATCGACCGGCTGACAGAGATACGAGGATTCAATGATGCACAAAAGGAGGAGTACTTCAGAAAAAGATTCACAGATGAGAATCAGGCCAAAGAAATCATTGATCATGTTAAACAATCAAAGAGTCTCTTTATCATGTGCCACATCCCAGTCTTCTGCTGGATTTCAGCCACTGTTCTCCAGAACATTTTAGAGGAGAAAATAAATAATGTTGTGAAACACAATCAGGCTGATGATGTCTCCAAAACACTGCAGGAGTCAAATACTGAAGACACTCCTAAGACTCTGACACAAATGTACACACACTTCCTCAGATTTCAGATCCAGCGGAGCAGACGAAAGTATGATGGAGAACATACACCAGATGTTTCCTGGGATAAAGATGCCATCTTTTCACTGGGGAAACTTGCATTTGATCAGCTGGAAAGAAACAATGTGATCTTCTATGACACAGATCTGGAAGCCTGTGGTATTGACGTCTATAAGGCATCAGTGTACTCAGGCATGTGTACCCAGATCTTTAAGGAGGAAACAGGGATCACTCTTGGTACCATGTACTGTTTCGTTCACTTGAGCATTCAAGAGTTTATTGCAGCCCTTTATGCACATCTGTTTCTAGACATCAACGAGAAATGTGTGTTTGATCAAGACTCTACAGTGGTCAAGGAGGTTGAGAGTGTCAGTGTTTATTTGTACCATTTCCTTCAATCCCTTCTCAGACTGTCACTCCACCCCCAAAAAACCATGATTGATTTGCTCAAGACTGCAGTGGACAAGGCACTAGAGAGTGATAATGGACACCTGGATCTTTTTCTTCGATTCCTCCTTGGTTTGTCACTCCAGTCCAATCAGAAACTCTTACAGGGTCTGTTGACACAGAAAAATAGAAATGAGCAGAGCAAAAAGGAAATAGTTCAGTACATCAAGCAGAAATTAGAGTCTAATCTGTCTCCAGAGAGATCCATCAATCTGTTCTACTGTCTGAATGAACTGAATGACCAAACTCTGGTGGAAGACATTCAGACCCACCTTAGCAAAGGAAGTCTCTCATGTGCTGATCTTTCACCTGCCCAGTGGTCTGCTTTGGTCTTTGTGTTGTTGACATCAGAGGAGGAGCTGGAGGAGTTTGAGCTTCAGAAATTCAAGAAATCAGACGAGTGTCTCATTAGATTATCAGCAGTCATCAAAACCTGCAAAAGAGCTCTGTAAGTTATTAAATATATCTTTTCATGTTTTGTTCTCATCTTAAAATTACATGAATCTACACTGATACATAGCAGGCTTGGACACCACGATTTATAGTGATAATTAACCATACACCAGTTATAAGTAGGGGTGAGAATCACCAGAGGCCTCACAAAACGATATTATCACGATTACTTGTGTCAATATATTGAGATATTCTGAGATTATATTGCGATATTTATATTGTGATATGTCAGTTCTTGAAAGTAAATTACTGTTAAAATTAAATTAAATTAAACATTTAGTCTTACATCTAGGGATGCACCGAAATGAAAATTCTTGTCTGAAACGGAAACCGAAAACTCTGGATGCACTTGGCTGAAAACCAAAAATGCTTTGTAATGATTATTTATTAATTTATGAAATAATAGACATTTATTTTGTAAGACTTTTTAAATTTAACTCAATTTTAAAGATACTGAATAAAAAAAACACAAACTAATAAAATAACCACACTTTTCCTGAAAACAGCACAATAAACCTGGACAGAATTTATGTTAATATTGGTAACATTACAACATACTTTAGTTTGCAATCTAATAATTTATTAATCTTAGTTCAAGGGTTAGTTCAGCCAAAAATGAGAAATTGCCTCCATTGAAAATGTATAAATACGATATACCGCCCAAGTCCAGAAAGGTAATAAAACATCATCAAAGTCCATGTTACATCATAGGGTCAAATTTGTTGAAGCATCGAAAACAGGTTTTGGTCCAAAAATAACAAAAATTATGACTTTATTCAGCATTGTCATCTCTTCAGGGTCTATTGTGAGCGCGACTGCTGTGACTGTTGACGTACAGTGTATAGTCGTAATTTTTGTTTTTTTATAATTTTTATAATTTTAATTTTTGCCTGAAATAACCCTTTCATATTAATTTCAACATTTACTAATTCATTATTAAAATCAACAGTTGTGCTAGTTAACAGTTAATGCACTCTTAATAAACATGAACTAACAATGAACAACTGTATTCTCATTAACTAAATTTAAGAAAGACTAATAATTACTGTAATGTATTGTTCATTGTTTGTTTGTGTTAAACATTAATTGAAGCTTATTGTAAACTGTTACCTTAATATTAAATATCAATAAATACTTGTTTATCCTCTTCAAAGTAACAGAATCAGTTATAAGTTGTTGGATTTATTCATTTAAATTTTTTTGGACTATCTAAATAATTATAGTCCTACAAAGTAATTATTATTATCAGATCACAGAGATATACCATGTTACGCAAAGTAGCGCTACTGCAAACAGGAGCAAGATTTTTTTTGCCATTTTTCTCTTCGATTATTTGCAGATGTTGGTGCATACCTAAACTGAACAAAAATATAAATGCAACACTTTTGTTTTCACCCCAATTTTTCATGAGTTGAATTCAAAGAGCTAAGACTTTTTCTATGTACACAAAATACCTATTTCTCTCAAATATTGTTCACAAATCTGTCTTAATCTGTGTTAGTGAGCACTTCTCTTTCTATTTGCTGAGATAATCCATCCACCTCACAGGTGTGGCATATCAAGATGCTGATTTGACAGCATGATTAGCCTTTAGCCCCTTTCCCACTGTGATTCTGGCAAATACACGGGTAATGTTTCCCGGCAATTGTTTCCGGGTCGCTAGATTTTGCACTTTCACACAGCCAGTGATTACCCGGAATATATGCGTGCGTTCACACACAACCCCTAAAGGTCCCTTAAAGACATGTGACATCAGGGTGTGACGTGTAATGTACGAGTCGAAAACGCTAGGCAGGTTAACTTTCACTTAAGATGGCGAACTAACTGATCTCTGCTTCATTACAATTTGCACATTTTTTTTTAGTAGCGAACATTGATCTGCCTTCAAAACACCTGGTAAAAGAGTCACGTGATATCATGCGTCATCACTACGACACACCCTTACGGCATTAGTTCTGGCTTTTGTTCACACAGAGCTCGTTCCGGGACTGAACCCGGCAATGTTACTAGATCCCTAACCCTGGATCAGTCCCGGGATGTGTTTGCGTTCAAACAGAAGGCGACCTGGCAATTTACTGGGTCCAATGTTCATTTTAAAAGGGGCTTTAGGCTCACCACTATAAAAGGCCACTCTAAAATGTGCAGTTATACTGTATTGATGGTTCGAGGGGGGTGTCCGAAAACCAGTCAGTATCTGGTGTGACCACCATTTGCCTCACGCAGTGCTACACATCTCCATCTGATAACTTTCCGCGATGACGTCATCTTTACTTCAGAAGGTGGCCCAGCTGACCTCACCAGAAAAAAAACTCAACCCTAGCATCTAGTTGATTGTGAAGAAATTCATTTTATAATTCTACCAAATAGTTTACTAAAAGATCTGTATTGCTGCAGAAAACATTGCGATACTATACCGTATCATTTTTCCCCCCACCCATAGTTATAAGTATATATCTCTTTTAGGGTAAAGTCAAAACAATTTATTGAACTTTTCTTTAAAAACTGCAGTCCATTGCAATGCAATGCTGTTTTATTAGATTCACATGGGTTTTATGTAAAAATATTTCTTTTCAGCAAAACAAGCTGTTTAGTTAGCTACAGAAGAAGCACATGGTTATTATAAAACACATTGTTCCTTAGTTGTTTATACTCAATATTCAGTTCAATTTCTACAACTTCTGCTATAAAGGAGATGTACTCTTGCATAACCTCAATGCATAAATGATTAACCTCCAGATTCTCCACCTAAAGACACTCATCCAGATAATATAGCAGCACTTTTAAATATATAACTCATTGCCATTAATTATATAAACATATTATACATTTACATATTTTATTAAGTTTTATTTGAATCAATTTTAATTAATACAATTCTAATATATATGCAGTGTATTGGTATAAATTATTTTTTTCTATTTAACGAATGTATTACATGTATCTAACTCTGTGATTTCATTTATTTCTCTTTTAGGCTAAATGATTGTGGCTTAACTGACAAAAGCTGTCCAGCTCTGGCTTCAGTTCTTGGATCAGATACCAATCTGAAAGAGCTGAACATGAACAATAATAATCTGCAGGATTCAGGAGTGAAGCTACTCTGCACTGGCCTGGAGAATATAAACTGCAAATTAGAGATACTGAGGTAAATTTTGTGACAAATTATTAGTTTTTTGTTAATTTAAAATTTGAAAATTTGCAGGCTTTAACCCTCTGGAGTCTAAGGGTATTTTTGGGGCATGGAGAAGTTTTGTCACGCCCTGACATTTGTGCTTTTTTCAGTTTCTTTTAAATATCTAAATGGGTAAAGTCTAATCTCACTGTAATCAGCACAAACTGGGCTATAATAATATGTGAAATGCATGTATGTACATTATTGTATTTTTGAGAAAAAAAAAATGTTATGTGTGGTTAGTGAAAAACCAGAAATGTTAAATCACTTGAATAAGGCCAATAAGACACATAAAGAACAATGGTTCCCGGGACTTTTGAGAACTGGAGCTTGTAGCCTAGAATTTTTCTTTCTAAATTATGTGAAAATCATCTTGTTTACTCACTCACAGAAAACCATATATTGATTTAAATTTTCTAAGACACTTTTTGTTGGTAAAAGTCATATGCGAGTAGGCGTCAACTATCATGAATATCATTGTGATTTACACCTGAGAAGACAAAGGCCTACATAATGAGCTGCATAATGAGCCTTTCAGTCAGCTGTGTTACTGAGAGGGAGGAGTTACAAGAAAGAATGTGAGGAAAAAATAAATCTATATAATTATATGTTTGTAGTTTATTTAGAATATATTAAACTATCCTACAACATAATTTAATATCCACTTGGGGGAGCAGTTAAACAGTTTATTAGGAACAATCAAAGCTGACTTTCAAACAATTTTTTTTGCATCATTACTCCAGTCACACAATCCTTCAGAAATCCTTTTAACAATCTTATTTTCTACAAAAAAATAAAAATAAATAAGTGTTATTATTATTATTATTATTATTATTATTAATGTTGAGAATAACAACTCTGGGCATGCTTCAGCAGAGAATCTAGCTGAGAATATTTTTCAGGTTTTTTAGGGGGAATAAATTGAAAGAACAGCATTGTTTTTACATTTGTTAAAGTTATCATTATTTGTTAAATTTATATTATTTACATCAAGCTTTTGAATGGTATTGTATATTGTTATTGAAACTTCATAATATTTCACTTGATTATACATTTAGTCAGGAATTATAGTTTGGAAAAAGTCTTTGGAAAAAGACCAACTAGTAAAATGTTTACACATGTGAAAACTAGTAAAATATAAATAAATAAATATATATATATATATATATATATATATATATATATATATATATATATATATATATATATATATATATATATATATATAAATAAAAAGAGACTTACTAATGTTTATGATCTCTGCTAGTGCTTCATTGTTATTTTCTGAGGAAATCCATTTCTCAAATCCTCAACCACATCACATCTTTTTGGGGTGAATTATGTGTTATTCCTCTCATTGTGAAGCAAACAGTAAAATAAAAAACTTGAACAGTCTCGCTGCGTTTTCTTCTGTGTGGGCGAATACAAGCTGCGCACTTCAGTTTGAATCTGAGGTCCCACTTTATATTAGGTGGCCTTAACTACTATGTACTTACAAAATAAGTACAATGTACTTATTGTGTTCATATTGTTTTGTAAAACACTTTTGCTGCTGTTGAGGTGGGATAGGCGTAAGGTTAGGGAGAGGGTTGGAGGTATGGGTAAGTTTAAGGGTGGGTTAAGGTGTAAAGTATGGGTCAACAGTGTAATTATAAATGTAATTACAGAAATGAAATACAGATGTAATTACATGTCATTTAAAAAAAATATATATAAGTACAATGTAAAAACATGTATGTACACAATAAGTACTTTGTACTAAATTATTAATTAAAATGTAAGTACGTAGTAGTTAAGGCCACTTAATATAAAGTGGGTCCGAATCTGAATAGCGCGTTGAGCGCGGGGGCATGGTCACATTAGATATAATGAAGGGAGAGATGAAAAACAGACATCGCATTGTTTTTATATGGATTACTTTATCACAGAATATCTGTTTTCGGCAGCACTTGTTTAGTTTAAAAGTAGTAACATGTCAAGCTTTCTATAGATATCTCTCTCATGTCTCTTCGTTGAGTATTCACTGAGTTACAGTTCATTTTAATGATGTGTTTGTAAATTAAGATCAGCACAGACAAAGGCTGCAGACAGCACGCCTTGATTGTTATCTTTATTTTATAAGTTCACAAAGTTTTTGTTGTTATTATGTCTGTATCCAAAAAAGTAGACCCTTTACACATTCGATTGATGTATTGATCTTATCTGTACGATTAAAACTAAAAGTGTAATTTAAGTTCTTTTCGTGGTTATCTCTACATTCCAGTGACCTCATTTATCAACAGTGCATATACACAGATGTGTGTGTAATGAGTGCGTAAGAACAGTCTCATGCAAAATGTGGGATCTTCCATCTTGTACTTTAACATAGGAATGTGTGTAAATATAAGCACAACTCTGAGCATGCTTAAGCAGAGAATCTAGTGGTAGAATGGAAATACTAAAAAAAAAGAAAGTGCTGCTGCGTCTTTCCTGTGTCCTTTAATTGCAAATACTACATTTATAAATTAATAGTTCAATTTAGATGAGATATTTAGTCTTGTTTATCTCCCCAGGAAACAAGACTAAATATATTTTGCTTATATAGTAAATGCATCTTGATTATTTAAACTAAAACAAGACAAAAATAATAAGGTATGCCTTTTTTTTGGCGTGCAGCTGGGAAGTCATTTGAAATGTAGCTTTAGTGTCATGACTGATATTGCTTTGCTGGAGGATTCTGCAAACCATGTTCTGTGCAGAAAACATGTTTTAAAAGAGCGCACTGATCTGTTAAGTGAGTGCACAGAATGTCTTCTCAGTTGGTACTGCTTTCTTTTTCCACTATTTCGGGTGAGGACATTATACATTCACATGATTTATAATGGGAGGTCTTGTCACTATATTGGAGGCATTTCTGAATGCAAATGTTTAAGTGTTTAAATGTTTTTTATTTTATTTTTTAAGTCTAGATCTAGGCACGATGAGTAGACAGATTACTGGATCTCAATGTTCTGCACGAGTGAATCAGATCGCTGCTCTACTGCAGCATAAACACTGTACACTCAACAAATTGACATTTTTTTCAGTGTTACAAGAACATTTTTAAATTCTTGCTGCTGGATGTTTTTTGTGTGTTTTGTATGAGAGATTGCTGATTGAAAATATTTCTTTTATTTTTGACTTTGGTAACATCATCATCATCACCAGTATTTGTCAACTGTCACTAAAACATACTAGTAAATATTCAGATTAAAACTGAAGTGTTTTCTCTTTATGCAGTCTGAAGAACAACTGTATCACAGAAGGAGGTTGTCATGTTCTGGCTGCAGCTCTAAATTCAAACCCTTCAATTCTGACAGAACTGGATCTGAGTGAGAATAAAATAGGAAACCCAGGAATGAAGATCATCTTGACTCTGTTTGGAAATGTACAGTGTAGACTGGAAAAGCTGAAGTAAGTATTTTAAGTTTATCTCATTAATTACCCAGACTCTAGTGACTCACCACAGTTTCATAGATTTGAAAATATTTTACACTTATCAGGACTGCACAGTTAATCTAAATATGCTTGACATTGTGATATGAGTTATTGTGGTCACAAAAGGCTGCATTTTAATTAAAAACATGCTTAAGAGCGAAGTGCTTTTACATGTGAGCAGAGCATGAGTTAGTTTTAATAAATCTTGTTCTTCAAGCAGTAACCACCAACATTAAGCGTCAGCACACTGGAGAAGAAGCACTGTATTTAAAATTCATATCTATTGTTTTCTGTGTGTGTTCAAACACTGGTGGCATCACTCAAAATCTGTCAGTGGCTGTTAACTTCAACACAACTCGCAAAGTTTCCCATTAAAAAATGTACTGGGGGGCAGTCATGGCCTAACGGTTAGAGAGTTGGACTTGTAACCCAAAGGTTGCAGGTTCAAGTCTAAGGTCCGGCAGGAATTGTCTGTAGGGTGAGTGAATAACCAGCGCTCTCTTCCACCCTCAATAACACGACTGAGATGAGACACCTGAACAAGATCTGAACCCCCAACTGCTCCCTGGGCACCGCTGCATATGCTGCCCAATCCCTGATTGTCCCCTCTAAAAATATGATTAAACAGCATGATGTGTATTGTAAATAACAGTTTTATACTTTAACCTTGTAAGTAGTAAAACAATGCAAACTGGGCATGAATATGTGTTTTAAGTTTATAAATGTTTTGAGTCCCCCCCACCTTTGCCTCACAGTGCTTTGATCCAAATGCCTGCTTTCCTCTTTTACATCACCTCAGTGTTGCCGAGTTTGTGGTTTTCATGAGGAACTGGGGTACCTATCACTGTTTCTGTGTATTGAAGTGACACCAATAACATGATATGAATGTAAATTTTACCGGAAAAACCCCACAGCAAAATGTGTATTTTACCCCCAGAATGAATTTTTTACTGGGGAACCAAAAAATATTGAGTAGCAATTGGGTGGGTTTTGTTGCAAAAACCCAGCAACCCAGCAAACCTGCATCACCTACACACACACACAAACACACCAGTGAGAGAGAATAAAGTCAACAGTTGTGGAAATCGACTGTCAAGGCTATTTTATTCACTTAAACATCATATGAAGTAATTCATTTCTCTTTAATACAGATGATGCCAATGTATTTTTCGATTAGTTTGCTATAGGGTTGACCCCAAACGGGTAGGGTTCAAGTGATTTTCAAAACATTTCAGCCAGTGTATATATATCGTGGATATATTATTTACCTGATATAAGATGCATGTGGGTTTGAGTCAAGCACTTCATTGTAGCCTAGTACTATGGTGATATCTTTTCTGCGCACAGTGCGAGCAGGTCAAACTACAATGCAGAATATTAATAACTATGACTGGACTGTCACACCCATACCATTAAAATGAGACCAACATTATAATAAAAAGGTGAGTATTTTTAGAGTTTAGCTGCTGTGTTTCTGCACATTGTTGCGTGAAGAACGCGTTCACAAAAAGAGTTCATTAAGAGCCGCGCAGACACGTTCATTTGCATCCGGGCTCTTTTTGAAGATACCCTATAAGTCCTAATATTAACGTTATGTTGTTTAAGTAACGAAGCGTATTCTACATGAAATTATGAGTTTAATCCCATTGATTAAAAACTTGCTATCAAATGCTCACTCTACTGGTCATCTTCAGCACGCAGCTCTAAACAGAAATGCAGAACATTAGGGTTTCGAAGTTTAGTGTTAACTATCTTTTCATCAAAACATAAAAACATTATTTACCCCATTTGTATCTGTGAGGCATCTGTTACACATTTTCCCTGTGTGTTAACATCTGTAATTATGGCTATCGGATGTCTGACATGCCCCGCCCCCCAAACATATGATTCGACTATTAGTCAAATGTCAGAAAGATTCAAAAATTCAGATTCGACTATGAAAATCCTTAGTCGGGGACACCCCTATTCTGCTATGTTAGCAATAATAATGTTAATTGCTTGATGGATGGTAATGTCTACAACGGACACCGGACAGCTTGAAGTTGTCTAATGTTGCACGGTCTCCCTGATAACACTAAGTAGTAAGGCTGTGTATACTTGTTCTTAACGGGTAAACGGGAAATGGGTCAAATCCATGGAATAAGATAAAAAAAATGTGTTGTTGTGCTTCTGGATGTCAGAATGGAAATAATTTTTATAGAATAATGTATAATCTGGGCCGCATTAATGAACGGGTTTACCTGGGCTTAAGCCCAGGGCCCCGGGCTGGGGGAGGCCCCGATGATGCTGGAAAATATTGTAATCGGATTTTATAATTCGTTGGCTGTCCCTTTAAAATTACGCTTTATCGCTTTGCTTTGAATGCACGTGCGCGTTGCAAGTCCTGCTCGAGAAGAGTCAGTCAAACCCTCTCACTTAATGAACCCTGCAATCATCAGTCACAGTGGGCATTATTTAATTGTCTGAAATCCAATAAAATTCATCATTGTCTGAAAGCATTCAGTTATTGGCCTGTATCGAACTCACGTGACATACTTACGTGGAATTCTTTATAAGATAATTGCCGCCTATTCTAATGATGACAATAACTAATAGCTAATCTAATGTGACGTGCCATAAATACGAAAGTGGTTCGAAAAAAGAAAAACAGCACAAGATAAAGTAGAACGTCAGAACAGTTTG
The DNA here is from genome assembly GCF_023724105.1 of Carassius gibelio. Lineage (NCBI taxonomy): Eukaryota > Metazoa > Chordata > Actinopteri > Cypriniformes > Cyprinidae > Carassius > Carassius gibelio. Next base: position 711,908 of record NC_068417.1, on the reverse strand, counting down.
TTAAAAAAATCCCGAAACTAACATCATATTTTAACGCCATTTACAGGTTGGTTGTGATATACTGGCAGGCTGGCAGCAGTAGCTAGATATGATAGTCTATCAAAATAATTAACTCCTTGATAGTGATACCCAAGTGAAAAAGTACACTTCCATAATGTACTTAAAGTTCTATTTTTTTGTGCACTTTATACTCTTTACTTTTCTTTATATACTAAAATTCTTCTTTAGTACTTCCTACGATAATCTTAAGAACATCTAAGTATACTCAACTGCTATTTTGAGACACCTTGAATATGAACTAAAATGTGCTTTTAATATACTGTCTCTGTATTTAAAAAAAAAAGTATATTAAAAGCACATTTTAGTTCCTATTCATGGTGTCTTTAAGTACATTATGGAAGTGTATACTATAGATTTGGTTGTTTTTAATACCATTTATTCACATAAAATAAAAGGGTTTGTGATTTAAGAAGAGTGAGTTAAATTGAGAATGATTCCATGACAAATGCATTTTTAACAGTCACTTGTTGCCACCTGGTGGGGTAACGTGTAATAGATACAAACGGCCTAATAGTTAAAGGGGTGGAACCATAACCTTTAACGATTAATTATGCAGTTTCAATGGATGAAGGCAGGGCTCAACCCTGGTCGGGCCAGTGATTCAAATTTTTACTTGCCCCAACAAAATTTTTTACTGGCCCCACAACAAAAAATGTATAAAAGTAAAAGACAAGAAAATGGGCCTATAAAATAAGCATACACTGTAAAAAATTGCTGTAGTTTCTACAGCAAAATTTTACAGAATTTTACTGTATAAACATTTTACAAGATGCAGCTGTATTTCACAATGCATTATGGGTCAAATAAGGTTTTACAGTTGTTAACAGTATATTTCCACGTCAACTGTAATTCATTTACAAGAAGCAGGTGTTTCCTACACTAATTTACTGTAGTGTGGCATTATGGGATTGCGCGCGCATCATTCAAATTCAGACACCCAGCCGACTGGAGCAGCTCGAGAACGATTGAAGATAAGAGGCTTTATTCATAATTCCTGGTAAGTTCACTTAATTATACTTAAGAAATATAACCCTTTATATTTATTTAAGTTAATCTATAAGCGATTTCATGTCACAATAGCCTCCTATCCTGACATTTAGTGGCCTTGGTAACTTTTGTGCAGTAAACTGGGAATTGCTATCATAGCATAGTAAGGCCAAATGTTCGATTTTTGGAAGTACAATGTTCTTATTGAGAGCATTTAAAAGTAGTGTTTACCTAATTCGAACGATTGTCATAGTAACTAACGTTAATATCTATCTAAATAACTGACGAACAGCAACATTTGAAATTTCATTCGTTTATATGTGTTCAACTATCCCATATTGACTCGACGCCTTACTATAATAAATGAAAGACATCTTTATTTGCCCGACTGGACAAGTTAGCCTGATTAAAAAAAAAAAAAAAAAGACTGAGGAAGCATCGAAACGCGAGAATTATTCTGATTATATTAACGTTTCATTCAACATCAAAACAAGCTTAACCGCACACATAAACTCACAGAAAACACATGAAGTTAAATGTTCAACTGTTGAGTTTATTTATAACATATAAGAAGCAAGTGAGCTATTTTGCTGAGTATCACGATTGCAAATACATAGTTCAATAAACAATTAGTTCACAAGTTACTTACTTTTTTAGACACAATATTAACTGTTGTTGTATTTCACCAACGAATATAGTTCCAAACAAAGACCAAAGCAAAACTATTTTGCTCATTCTCAAATCAAAACTCTCCAAACTTGAGCTAAATGATTCATATTTTTGAACGGATCGGTTCAATGAATGACTCAGTTGATTCACTCATTAAGTTATTTACTGCCACCTAATGGCGGATTAGTTTCAGGTTTAATAAGCAGCATTGCATTTTTCCAACATTTATTAATTGTATTTTCAAATTTCATATAATTTTGCACTGTTAATTATTTAATTTGATTGGTGGTACAGTCCTACAATGTAATATTACAATTTATAATTATAAATTATATAATTTATAATAGTTTGTTTATTCTAATATATATGCCTTTTGGGGTGTTAATTTTGGTCTCATTTACAGTACATAATGCTTTAAAGAAATCACAAGATAATTTTCTTTATGTCTTTTAGGTGCAAAGAATATCAGCTGATGTGGAGAAATGTTCGATGCTTCAAGACTCTGAAGCTGATTTTATTAGGTAATATATTAATTATTTAAATAATTTTATAAACTTGTAATTTAGATTACATTTTATATTGAAATACTGCATTGTAGGTTACATTATTGCTTATATTTATTCATTTCAGGTCCACCCAGTGGCTTTTGACTATTTGAGGGTCAGATGGTTGTGAATTCATATTTCAGATGAGAACCGGGAGGCTTGCGTCTGTCCCATTGACAGCCAAACAATTAACAATGTCTAAGCCCAGAAAAGTATGAAAAGAATTGTCAGAATAGTCCATCTGCCATCAGTGGTTCAACTGTAATTTCACGAAGCTACAAGAATACTTTTTTTATGCAAAGAAAACAAAAAGAACAACTTTATTCAACAAAGACGTTATTTTTTATTATGTCAGCCGCACCACACGGATACGCTGTTTTCGTTCAAATCAAAGCATAAATAAACATAGAAAGCGTGTCCATGTGACCCAGCTGACACAGAACAGGCTATGTAGTGTGTGTCCAGCAGATACTCTCCAAAAATGGCACTACACTGACGCAGAGGAGGTGAATTGTTGAATAAATCGTTATTTTTGTTTTCTTTGCATACAAAAAATATTGTCGTCGCTTCATAACGTTACTGTTGAACCACTGATGGACTATTCTGATGATGTCTTTCTACTTTTCTGGGCCTTGACAGTGGTATTTACTGGAGAGTCTATGGGACGGTCACAATCTTCCCAGTTGCATCCAGAATATCTTAAATTGTGTTCCGAAGACGAACGAAGCTTTTACGGGTTTGGAACGACATGGACATAAGTGATTAATGGCAAGATTTTCATTTTGGGGTGGAGTAACCTTTTAAGTACTGGTAAATGCTGATTGTTTGTATAAGTGGCATTTTGACATTTATTTTATTGAGCTAGTTTCATTTGATACTAGGGGTGTAACGGTTCACAAAATTCACGGTTCGGTTCGATACGATACACTGATGTCACGGTTCGGTTCGGTTCGATACGTTTTAGATACAGCAAAATGTAAAAACATCTCAACTTTTCAGAATGCCGCAAGCGCACCGCGGGTCATGTGACAAGAACTAACCAATCAGCTTCATCCTTTCCCGTAACAACGTTGAGAGCTCAGCCAAGATGAAGGATCAGCTGATCATAGTTGTATATGGATTGCAATTTTGAAATAAATTTAGTAGCAGAGCTACTGCAAGCGATTTTTAGAGCTGCAAATCCATTTATCCTTCGCTGAAATTTCCGCGTCTCATGGAGAGAGCACGTCATTGTTGCTTAGCAAAGACAGACGCCTCATGAGCGCTTCTGCCCAAGCGCTTTGGAAAGGAGGAGAAAGACGCGCTTAGCGTTTTCCATGCGTTTTTAGGCACGATATGTGAACGGCCCCTAAGGCGCTCGCTCACTCAGCACGCGCTGAAGGCTCGTTGCAAAATGTCGAATGCCTTTAACAGACCAGAAATATAAGATCCTAAAATAACCAACAGGTCTGGTGTTTGGGTTGGATTCCCTGTAAGCTATAGTTTCTAAATGCTGCAGGGATAGTTTGCTGCGTGCATGTTTCTCCTTTTTTTCGTCTTTTCCCAGATAGTACTGACGCATATATCCCAGATATTCCCGCTGGTGTTTTTTTTTTTTTTTTTTATTCCCGCTGGTGTACCCTGTCATGTTGCAGATGCGACATACCGTTGTTTTTTTATCCACCACTCTCTTGCCATCACCATTATAGCTTAAAGGGAATCCAAAGTGCACCCAAACACCAGACCTGTTGGTTATTGGAGGATCTTCTCATTTCTAGTCTGTTAAACGCATTGGCTATTTTGCAACGAGCCTTCAGCGCGTACTGAGTGAGCGAGCGCCTGCTGAGTAGCCTAACATAAACATATAAGATGGTGTTTTTTTCTTCTTCGGGAGTGTCAGGGGCGTTGCCTGTTACGTTGTTTGGGTTATTGGGCTACCTTGTTGAATGCATATCATTATATTTCTCTCTCTCTCTTTTTTTTTTTTTTTCAAATATAATTAATTACTCCAACGAACCGTTCGGTATACATAATGCGTACCGCGTACCGAACCGAAAGCGTCATACCGAACGGTTCAATACGAATACGCGTATCGTTACACCCCTATTTGATACATAACTTTATCCTGATGCTTTTGCTTGTTTTTATGTGCAGATGTTTTCTTGGAATCACAACACTCACTGGATACAAGACGGACACATAGAGGCAAAACAAGTGGAAAAGTCTCAGAAGAGGGACAACCCTCATGCATGTGCTCATCTCAGAAAGTTGATGGACTTTCAGTATGTATTTATTAAATTGTCTTTTGCAGGAATATTCTTAATTTAATAGAACATAAGCTCAAACAACAGAATTTGTGATTTAATGTTGATTCCAGCATTTTATTTGAATCATTTTCTTTAAAACATTTTTTTTTTCTTTTTTTAAATGTTTAAAAAAATTATACAAATTCTGTTGATTGACCTTCATTTTTATAGAAAGTTAATGTTCTACTCTGAATATGGCTTTTTTTAACAGTTATTTGTGATGCTATGCTATTTTTATGATTAGATTTAACTGTTGAAAGACTGAAAATTTTATTTTACCAGTAAAAGCCTTGCAATGTCTTTCTGCCAGTTTTAATAAATACTTATTTGCATCATCATTGACTTGGTTTTCATTCGTTTGTAAATGTATTAAGATAGAGCTCATGATAATGCATTTATATCAGTATTTTATAGTTTACTGTTAAAATTATTCTTTAAAGCAGTTTCATTGTTAAATTATTACAACATCATATTGTATTTAGGGGTATTTACATGATTTTATTGGCAACTTTTGTTGCCAGCTAAATACTGTAATTTAATGAAATTACAAAAAAATGCTGTAAAATATATTTACAGGATTTTATTGGCAACTTTTTTGCCAGGTAAATACTGTACTTTAGTGAATTTACAAAATATTGCTGTAAAATAAACTACTTGTAAAATTCAATGTTACTGTAAAAAATACTACAAACTACTGTATTTCACATACAGCAATTAACTGTTATTTGCTTTGCAGTAATATCCTGTAATCCATTTTACAACAATTAACATCATTTTTACAGGATTTTATTGGCAACTTTTTTGCCAGTAAAATCCTGTAAATTCTACAGTACATTTTTTACAGTGTAGATATTGTATAGACCTCAATAATATAATAGGTTAATGACAGCAAAAGCTAATAGATTACCTTATATTTTAAATATTGTTGGACAAATAAACAGTAAGTAATAAAATAGTTACAAATAATCAAATTACGAGTAATAGCACAAATAAATACAACAGAAAAAAACATAAATGAAATAAATGGTGTTTTTCAAGTTTTTCATGTAGGTTTAAATAAAGAGATTTTCAGGTACAGAAGTTGTAATCTAATGTATAACTATACAATAGATTAAACTATATTAAAATTTTATCAGTCAAGAGCAGTTACAGATGCATAAAAATGTTTTTAATGTTGAAAATATAAAACGTTAAATACCGTGAAATTATAAAAAAAAATGAAGACACTTTAAACCTGAAATTAAACCCGCTAGTAGGTGGCAGGGAATCACTGTTAATGAGCAAATCATTGAGATTCAACCGATTCATTCAAGCGGCTGATTCACTGAGGAAGTGTTGCTCAGAGACGCAAAACAATTCTGTGGACTTTGGAACCATTTTCGTTGGCGAAATGCAGCGAAACAGACGATTTAGTGTCTAAAATGTAAGTCACTTGATATTAAGTTCTTGTTTATTAAACTGTACGCTGAATAAAATCATCACATTTGTAATCATGCTAATATTTGGAGAAAACCAGCATTCTATGTGTAATATTGGTTAACATGGATATTCAATTATATAAATATGAAATATATACAGGGGCATATTTTAATTCTGAGGCATTAAGACTAAATCACATGCACAAGTCTAACCTACTAGACTACGTCACGTAGTGCATGCGTGCACAGAATGGGTGTGTTTTTGCATACTCGATAATATCAGATCGTTAAATCAACAATTACGATATCATAGACTACATATAAAGCACACCCTACAGCACTGGCCCGATCGGGCAAGTGACCGTTCCGTCTACTGTCCCAAGTATGTCCCAAGTAAGACATACACCCAAGTATGGTTACCCATACTCAGAATTGTTACATCCCTAGGATGTATGTTTTTTTTTTAATTAATTGTTGAGGTATGTTTTCTCCACCCTTTGGGGTGTGTTTATGTATCATATGTGTGTTCTCTCACTCTCTACCGCTCTCTAATTGATAGGCAGTTCAAATTGCCCACAGGTGGTAGTCATCCGAGAGTGTGTGGCAGACGGTGCTGCTACAAAAGAGCAGAGGGAACACTGCTTGGGAGAGGCTCACTTCTCCCCTGCTCCAGACCTGCATTGTGTTCCTCTGTTGATGGTGTAAGGTTCAAATAGTTGTTAAGTGTTTTGAACCGAAACTGAATTGTTTTCCTGTGCACAAGTGGTGTGTTGAAGCCAGAAAGTGTAGCACATTTATTTTCTATTGTTATTTCTGTTAAGATATTAAGAGGTATTGTAACTCACTTTATTTGATTTATCATTAGTATTGGAAGCCGTAGGGAGAGGGTGCCATTTTATTTTGTACTCCATGTTTATCCCTGTTTATGGTTAGTGAGGGAGTTGAGGAAAGCTTTTGTTGTTGATTTTCTTTTCTTTTACTTGGATAGATTATTTAGTACTCCTCCTGCTAGTCAGCTGCTGTTTTGTTTGTTGTTTTGGCCAGGCCCTCTCCTGAAGACATTTGTTGCTTCCCTTTATAAAATAAATTACTTATTTTCTTACTAAGTGGTGGTTTTATTTTTCTGGAGCAGAGGACTGATGTGATTCCTCCACGTTTTTCTTTAATTCATTCCTTTATAAATTTTGGTTACTCTGTTACTCCCACTCCCAACCCTAGACTGGGAAATTGGATCGTAACAAGTGGGGGCTCGACCGCTCGTCTTTTGTCTATTGGTAAGTGCTCTTTCTCTCAATTTGTTTGACTGTTTTCGACTGTAGGTGGGGAGGAAAGTGTTGCAGTCATAGGCATAATGGAGTTTGACTTTACTGAGTTTACTCTTTGTCCTACAACAGAGGCCTTTAATCGTTGTACAAAAAAAGAGCTTATTTTGGTGGCGGAGTTCTTCCATATTGATATTCGAAAAGATGTTACAAAACAAGTGCTGAAGGATGACCTGTTTGGGAAATTGGTAGATGCTGGTATTTTGCCAGAGGATTCTGAGGGTGGTGTTGCTGTTCAGTCTGAGGAGGTAGTGGAAACCGCAGCTGAAAATGTGAATCTCAGCTCTGTGGTCTCTCATGATCCTAGGATTGCCTTAAAGTTAAAGGAAATGGAGCTTTTGATTAAAAAACAAGAATGTGAGGCAGAGATGATTAGGCTTCGCGTAGTAGAGACTCAGGCTGACCGAGACATCCAAATACGTAAACTGGATCTTGAAGCAAAGCGATTAGCTCAAAAGCCAGTTCCATCCCCGCGTACTAGGCTTCCATTCGTCTCATCACCTTTAAAATCTTCTGGCAGTACAGATACGCAGGACTTTTCCCATTCGCCCTCCAGTGATACTTTTGATGTTAGTAGGTACATAAGACTTGTGCCTCCGTTTAGAGAGATGGAGGTTGATTCCTACGTTGTTGCATTTGAACGTGTTGCTGGTAAGTTGAGATGGCCAAAAGATATGTGGGCTCTGTTACTCCAGTGTAGCCTAACGGGGAAAGCACAGGAAGTTTGCTCTGCCCTTCCTATCGAAAGCTCTCTTGACTATGACATTGTTAAGTCTGCAGTTTTGCGAGCATATGAACTTGTCCCTGAGGCCTATAGACAGAAATTCCGCACTCCTTCGAAAACAGTCAAACAAACATGTGTTGAATTTGTGAGAGAGAAAAGGGTTCTTTTTGAAAAGTGGTGTCTGGCTAGCAAGGTTACTTCCTTGGAGGACTTGCAGGAACTAATCTTGTTAGAGGACTTTAAAAATTGTATTCCTACAAAAATTGTTGTTCACTTAAACGAACAAAAAGTGTCGATGCTAGCTAGTGCTGCAGTATTGGCAGATGAGTTTGTGCTGACACACAGAAATGTCTTCTCAGCCCACACATCTGCCAAACTTTCGTTGATGCATGCAGAAAACTTGGTTGCCCCGCCTGTTGTGCACCCGTCTAAAACTGAGATGCAGTTTAAATTTGGTCGTAAGTTTGCGAGCGGTGAAGAAAGGCGTGTCTGTTTTTTCTGCCTTGATCCAAACCATTTAATTTCAGACTGTAAGGCTTGGAAACAGAAAAGGATGTCCTCCAAACCCAAAAATGTAGCACTAGTACAAACTCTAGGTAATGTGAGCTCCCTTTGTGAAGAGAGTTATCAGCCTTTCTTGTTTAAAGGCACAGTTTCTCTATCTCCCGATTCTAGTTGTAAATCGGTAACAATCTTGCGTGAAGCCTAGTCCTTCATATCTGCAACCGTCTTGCCTTTTTCCGCTGACTCGTTTACCGGTAACGACATCTTAATTTGTGGTATTAACATGCACTGTGTGAATGTACCACTTCACACTGTGTATCTGAAGTCTGACCTTGTGAGTGGGCCGGTCAGCTTAGCTGTGCGCCCACAATTACCTGTTGAGGGGGTTGATCTGATACTAGGAAATGACCTTGCGGGTGGCACTGTCTTTCCTAGGCCAGTTGTATCCTATAAACCTAGTAACACAAACAACCCTGATTTAGCAGCGAATTTCCCCTCTGCATTTCCCGCTTGTGCCGTTACCCGTGCCCAGTCAAAGAAATTTGAGGAGATGGTGGATCTCTCAGATTCCTTTTTGGTTAACGGTCCTAACTCAGTGGAGTGTGTCCGGTCTATAATCCCTGACCTTGCTGTAGCTCGTGAGAAATTAAACCCTGAAACCCCACTGAAGGTAGATAGAGAACACTTAGCTGCAGCACAGAAAGCAGACCCTTCCCTAGCCAAGTGTATATCAATTGCTAGCAGCACTACCCATACATCTGATTCAGGGGTGGTTTACTTCTGGGAAGGTGGATTGTTGATGCGTAGGTGGAAGCCCCAGCAAGAGGTTTTAGGTTGGCAGGAAGTGCGGCAGATTGTTTTACCTGCTGGTTATCGACAACAAGTTTTGAAACTTGCCCATGAAAATACATTGTCTGGTCATGTGGGTACAACAAAAACCTACCAGCGAATTACCAGGTACTTTTTCTGGCCTGCTCTTAAGTCAGCCGTGTCCAGATTCTGTAAGTCTTGTCATGTGTGCCAGATGGCAGGTAAACCCAATCAGAAGATTCCACCAGCACCCCTGTGCCCTATTCCAGCTGTGGGTGAGCCATTCGAACGCTTAATAGTTGACTGTGTTGGACCGTTGCCCAAAGCCAAATCAGGACAGCAGTATATATTGACCATTATGTGTGCTGCAACCCGTTTCCCTGAGGCCGTTCCGATACGTACATTGAAATCTAAAGTTGTTGTAAGAGAATTGCTCAAATTTTGTACCACTTTTGGATTGCCAAAAGTGATTCAGAGTGACCAAGGGTCAAATTTTACTTCGAGAATTTTTAAACAGGCTCTCGAAACACTTGGCATAAGTCACCAAATGTCTACAGCATATCATCCTGAGTCCCAAGGGGCTCTCGAAAGATTTCATCAAACCTTGAAAACACTGCTGCATCGTTATTGTGTGGAAACTGGGAGAGATTGGGTAGAGGGTCTTCCTTTCCTAATGTTTGCAATTAGAGAGTCCGTGCAAGAATCTCTTGGCTTTAGCCCATCTGAACTTGTGTTTGGCCATACAGTTCGGGGCCCTCTGAAGTTAAGCGAGCAATTGTTGGAACAAAGTTCTAAACCCGTTCCATTCGATGATTGTCACTTCTATCCGTGAGAGGTTGCACAAAGCCCAAAGTCTTGCCAAACTTCATCTTTCCTCTGCTCAGACTAGGATGAAGGTGCGTTTCGACAAAAGGGCTGTAAAAAGAGACTTTCGCCCTGGTGATTCTGTGTTGGTTCTACTTCCAACCCCTGGTTCCATCTCACAAGCAAAATTCTCTGGTCCATACCTGGTTGAAAGGAAGTTAAGTGACACCAACTTCCTTGTAGCTACTCCTGATAGAAAATGTAAGAGCCGTGTGTGTCATGTAAACAGACTTAAGACATATGTAGACAGAACTCACTATGAAGTGAATGCAGAGCAGACTGAGTGTCCACCGCTACCTGCCGCTATTGCCACTGTGGGTGTAGTGGCAAATTACTCCTTGGAGGAGGATGGCTTGATGTGCTTTGATGTGCCAATTTCCTCTCTTCCTCTGAAGAATTCTGCTGTTCTGAAAAACCTTTCCCCTTTCCTTTGTCATCTTTCCGTTGAACAGGCTAAAGATTTAATCCAGTTACTGAATACTTTTCCCACCCTGTTTAGTGATGTGCCCGGTAGAACAACTGTGTGTGTGCACGACATTGGTGATGTTGGTGATGTAGCCCCTATAAAACAACATCCTTATAGGGTTAATCCACAGAAACGTGCGGTTATGCAGACCGAAGTTGAGTACATGCTGCATCATGGAATTACTACGCCCAGCCTGAGTCCTTGGAGTTCCCCTTGCTTGCTTGTTCCGAAGCCTGATAATAGCTTTCAGTTTTGCACTGATTATCGGAAGGTCAACAGCGTAACAAAACCTGACTCTTTTCCCCTACCCAGAATGGAAGACTGTGTTGATAGAATTGGCTTGGCAAAATATGTCACCAAATTAGATTTGTTAAAAGGCTATTGGCAGGTGCCCCTCACTCAACGTGCCTCTAAAGTTTCTGCTTTCGTCACCCCTGATAGTTTTCTGCAATACCGAGTCCTAGCTTTTGGGATGCGAAATGCGCCTGCTACCTTTCAGCGCATGATGGGTCGAATACTGTTCGATGTACCAAACAGTAAAGTGTATCTGGATGATATAGTGGTTTATTCGGATAGCTGGAGCGACCACTTAAAAACCATTGAACAGGTTTTCGAACGCCTGGCCACAGCTTCATTGACACTAAACCTCGCTAAGTGCGAGTTTGCAAAAGGGGTTGTTACGTATTTGGGCAAGCAAGTAGGCCAGGGAGTGATTAAACCAGTTGAGGCAAAAATTTCAGCTATACTCCAGTTTCCGGTGCCTTGCAACAAACGTGAATTAAGACCCTTCCTTGGAATGACTGGATATTATCGGAGTTTTTGTCCCAATTTCTCTGCCGTTGTCTCTCCACTCACAGACCTTCTTAGTACAAAAAAGAAGTTTGTATGGACCGGTGATTTGTCAACTTGCATTTGAGGCTGCTAAGGATCTGCTCTGTCATGCCCCTGTCCTGTCTGCCCCAAACTTCAAATTGCCTTTTAGTTTACAAGTGGATGCAAGTGCTACAGGAGCTGGTGCGGTCCTACTACAGGAGGATGAGTACCATATTGAACATCCCGTTTCCTACTTTTCTAAGAAGTTCTCGAGAGTACAACAGAACTATAGTGTAATCAAAAAGGAAGCTTTGGCCTTATTACTTGCTCTCCAGCATTTTGATGTATATGTAGGGAGTAACTCCAATGCTATCGTTGTGTACACTGACCATAACCCTTTGGTGTTCCTATCCCGTATGTCAGGTTCCAACCAGCGTTTACTACGGTGGTCTCTCGCTGTCCAAGGATATAATCTGGACATCCGTCATAAGAAGGGTGCTGAAAATGTTATGGCAGATGCTCTCTCCAGAGTATGAAATTGTTCCTACATTTGTATCCTCTATACGGTATATGGTATTGTGAATATGGTTACTACAAACTGTGGTTTGTATTCTTGGTGGTGGGGGTGTTACATCCCTAGGATGTATGTTTTTTTTTTTTATTAATTGTTGAGGTATGTTTTCTCCACCCTTTGGGGTGTGTTTATGTATCATATGTGTGTTCTCTCACTCTCTACCGCTCTCTAATTGATAGGCAGTTCAAATTGCCCACAGGTGGTAGTCATCCGAGAGTGTGTGGCAGACGGTGCTGCTACAAAAGAGCAGAGGGAACACTGCTTGGGAGAGGCTCACTTCTCCCCTGCTCCAGACCTGCATTGTGTTCCTCTGTTGATGGTGTAAGGTTCAAATAGTTGTTAAGTGTTTTGAACCGAAACTGAATTGTCTTCCTGTGCACAAGTGGTGTGTTGAAGTGTAGCACATTTATTTTCTATTGTTATTTCTGTTAAGGTATTAAGAGGTATTGTAACTCACTTTATTTGATTTATCATTAGTATTGGAAGCCGTAGGGAGAGGGTGCCATTTTATTTTGTACTCCATGTTTATCCCTGTTTATGGTTAGTGAGGGAGTTGAGGAAAGCTTTTGTTGTTTTTCTTTTCTTTTACTTGGATAGATTATTTAGTACTCCTCCTGCTAGTCAGCTGCTGTTTTGTTTGTTGTTTTGGCCAGGCCCTCTCCTGAAGACATTTGTTGCTTCCCTTTATAAAATAAATTACTTATTTTCTTACTAAGTGGTGGTTTTATTTTTCTGGAGCAGATGACTGATGTGATTCCTCCACGTTTTTCTTTAATTCATTCCTTTATAAATTTTGGTTACTCTGTTACTCCCACTCCCAACCCTAGACTGGGAAATTGGATCGTAACAGAATCCATGTTCTGCATTTAACCCATCCAAAGTGCACACACACACACACACACACACACACTGTAAACACACACCCGGAGCAGTGAGCATCATTTATGCTGCGGTGCCCGAGGAGTAGTTGGGGGTTCAGTGCCTTGCTCAAAGGCTCCTCGGTCATGGCATTGCCGGCTTGAGATTCAAACCCACAACCCTAGGGTTAGGAAACAAACTCTCTAACCACTAGGCCACGACTTCCCCACAAAGTATGTGTCAGAAATGGGATTAGTAGCTAAAATTAGTAGCTAAAGCAGCTATTTGTGTAATTGTATGAATATATTAATTAGTTGTGTTCTCTCTTCTACAGGTTAAACTGCAGCAGTATTACAGATGAAGGTTGTGCTGCTCTGGCATCAGCGTTTAATTCAAACCTCAGAGAGCTGGATCTGAGCAGGAATCAAATAGGAGACTCTGGAGTGACAGAAATCTCCAGTCTGCTGAGAAATTCACAGACACTACAGATACTCAGGTCTGAATTTGGTTAATTTAAACATAAATCAATGTAAAGCTCTAGCTGGTATATAAACTGACGCTGTGTCACAAGGAATGGGTCAGTAATGTGAAATTTTTGTGTTGGTGTAGATGCATTTATAAAATATTGACAAACAGATTGATTTTTGGAGATGATGGGAAATGTTAATATCCTAATGGTGTAATAAATGTTTTAATGTGTTTTATTTAGTCTTTCTGAAGACTTTCAGATTGCAGTATTACTGTAGAAGGTTATAATAAAGTTACATAATTTTGTTATTAAAAAATCTTATAACTCAAATGTTACATTATATTGACAATAGCTCTTTTTTTAATATGCATCAGCATTTTTTTTTAAATCCTGGATCTTCAGAAAAGCTTGTATTGGTAAAGTACTGCAGTCTCTGAGGGACTGAGTAATTTTGATTGCAACTGAAGGTTATAATTGTGGGAAATTAAAATGCAAGAATAGCAGATTACGTTCACCAATATATAACTTTACCCAGCTTTACTGTGAAAATAGTCAATTCAGGCAAAAATGTCTGTAGTGCTGCTTTTTTTTCTTCATTCTAGAACATGTACTTCTATGACAATCTGTGTTATAATGAAGAATAACATATTTTTCTAATAGACTTTCAGACTGCAGTATCAGTGAAGAAGGTTATAAAGCTCTGTCTTCAGCTCTGAGATCAAATCCTTCACACCTTAAAGAGCTGGATCTCACAGGAAATGATCCTGGAGAATCAGGAGTGAAGCTGCTCAGTGATTTACTACAGGATCCAAACTGTCAACTCAAGACTCTGAGGTGAGACCTGATGAAATAATGCTGAATAAATGATACACATTTGAGTTATTTATATTATATTTTTCTAATAATTTAACGGCCTCGAGTCAATTATTTAGCTTATACTGCGGTTGCCACACCTAAAGACCTCAATCAGATGATAGATTTAAAGGGATTCATCTGGGTTTTGTACTTGAATCACTGTTGTGAGTAGGATTATTTGTTCCGCATCTCATCCAATGCCTCTTTTGCTGAATCTAAAACATGATTTTAAAGCTGGTAATGGAGGCTTGAGCCTTTGATAGCATTCTAATGCAGTTATTAATGAAGTTATTAAAAAGAGAGGGAGAGAGACAGAGACGCACAGAGAGAGAGAGAGAGAGAGAGCTTGTGTGAATTAGGCTTCCTCTGTGCTTCCCTCAACAGTGTTCTGCAGCAGTGTCTCTAAACAGCTGTTATTACCTCGCTAATGAGAAATGTCATGTGTGTTTACTTCCAGAAAATCATCTGTCATGATGTTGTTTTTACATTTACATTTATTCATTTAGCTGACGCTTTTTATCCAAAGCGACTTACAATTGCTATATATGTCAGAGGTTGCATGCCTCTGGAGCAACTAAGGGTTAAGTGTCTTGCTCAGGGACACATTGGTGTCTCACAGTGGATTCGAACCCGGGTCTCCCACACCACAGACGTGTGTCTTATCCACTGGACTGGGGTGGTGTTAGCGCAGTCCTGTAACTACTGTTATAACAGGTTTACTATATGTGAAGTGATATGAACTGTAATGAGGTCAAGAGAGCTGCCTGGAACTACGTTCACCGTGCGTTTCCCAGAAAAATAATGTTCGTCAGCCAATTAGATTCAAGCATTCAGTGGCCCTGTAGTATAAATTATATTATTACACTTATTCAGTAGGTACACAATTTGTTGTTGAAAATGATCAAACATGAAAGATGAGATGCTGCAGCTGCTGTTGTTTTGATGATAAATGTCAGCACAGTTTAGTTGTGTTAAAAGTTACAGCTTAATCTGACATTTTGGGTCACTAGATGTGCTGGTGTTTAGTAGTTTGGTGCCTCGATAGTTAACATTTATGATTGTGTTATTGTGGACATTTCTCATGAAAAACATATTCAGTGTGATTTATTATCCTGATTGTTTAAATATTACTGAATGCTCTGTACATTAATTTCCATCAAGCTCAGATTCACAACACTGTAGATCTACTACAGCAGATCAATCACAGACCACAAACATGTGATGTGTGTCAGGAGAGGATCCGTGATAATTGTGCATAGACAGACATCAGTTAAATAAAACTATCCAGAGTAGTGGTGGGCGATATGAGCTAAAATTAATATCACAATATTTTACACTGTCCAGGAGATATTGATATTATATTGTGATATGAGACAAAAAAATTCATGGCAAAATATTTTAACTTTACATAACTAGAAAAAATTAGGGATTGGAGATAGAACTGAAAAGTATTTTTTATTGTGCCATTGTTTTACTCAAAAAGTGCAAATGTGCAACATAAGGTAGGTCTGTATGAATTAAATAAAATATTGTGTGTTTGAGTTGTCCAGTGGTTCCCAAACCTTTTGTGACCCCCCCTTTAGTAGGCCCCACCCCCTTCTTTTTTTTCTTTTTTTTTAAGTCTCATATGCTCACCAGGGCTACATTTTTTTTAATTAAAACTAAAGTACAGAGATTGTGATAATAATGTGAATATTGTCAATTTAAATGATCTATTTGGATGTTTTAACATATAGGCTACCGTATGGTCAATTCCCATGAAAAATATTCAGTTTGAGTTATCCTGACTGTTTAAAAGTTACTGAATGCACTGTACATTAATTTCCATCAAGCTCAGATTCACAACACTGTAGATCACTGATCTAGAATAGAGAACTGGATTGCTCATGACGTCGTGAAAGTGAATCACCATATTGGTAATCCCTTTTGTCTGTGTAAATGTTCTATTGAATTAATTGGAAATTGTATGATTTTAATGAGACATCACATAAGTCAGCTTTTTAAAACTGAAGTATCCCTGTACATTCTTACAATGCAAAAACTCAAGGGAATTTCGTCTACTTATTAAAAAGCTACGTTCATTACAGTAGCGAACATTATGAACACGATAAACATCAGACAGACACGACCTCATCATATAACAAATGACAAAGTGCTCGTTCTGAAATCTGAAAAAACACATAAACACACATCTTTATTCGCATTGAACAGTTATTTATTGTTTATATAATTCTGTTATAGTGTTTTTATTCGTACAGTAGGTGCTAACTGTAAATGTTTCAACAAGAATTTCGTTAACATCATTCATTTTGAAGCAGGTAATGATTTAAATGGTGGTTAAATTATTATTAATTTAGCATACAATATTTTACATGCAAACAGTAGATAATGCTAGTAGACATATTTGCGCTATTTTGGAGATACTGAAATGGAGGTCTTAACGGGTCCAAAAATTTGTGCCCGAACCCAAAAGATATCCGTAATGTACTAGACTGAACCGACCCGGACCAGTCTATTATTTCAAAAGCTGGACCCAAGCCCATCTGGAAGACAAAGCCCCGACTGGACCCGATTGTAACATATTCCACCTTAAATTGCTATTGCAAGCCAATAAACCTGTTGCGAAAAATACAACTTTTTGTTTTACCTAATTTAAGGAGCCATAATCTCTCTTCTTTGTACCTGACTGCCTGTGATGCATTCAAGTTATTTTTCGCGTTATTCCAAGTCCGAGCTCAATCCACTCATTATTTCAGCTTCAAAAGTCCACTTGATGTCACAGTGACGGATGACAAATGCAACTGTGCACATGTACATTCTGACTCGAATTTAACTTGCATAATAACTTCGATCTTTTGCCCTTTTGAACTATAATAACGATCGCTCGTTCAGTGCCATGGCTGCTCTGTCCATCATCTCTGTGCTCTCTGCTCTGCTTCGAGTCTGAATCTGACCACTAAAACTTTAATTAAACTGTTCATTTATATTATTATAAAAATGGGAGAAAATGTAAAGCGCGGTTTGGCTGTCGAAGTCATTGTGTCCCTCACTGGTTGCCATAGAAACCTTGCTTTTTTTTGCCTCACACTTTTCTTTTCTTAATTTTACAAGTGGCAAGTTACAAAAAAACAAGCAGTTTCTGATCACAGCCGGGTGTTCTCCGAGTCTGATGATCGCACGGGCATTACACACAATGTTAAACAGACCCGGGACCCGAGGTAATAGATTCGGACCTGACCCGGCTGATGATTTAAAATATGCTTTTCAACTGATTTTGAGCCTCACAGAAAACATTCATGTGACAGTTTACCTCAGATTTAGTTGCTGATTTGAAATATATTAAATATGAGTCTGTCAAGTCTGCAAGCATTATTACCGTGTGTGCACTTGCATTAACTCTGAGTCTGTCTGTGTGCTCTGCTTGTAACGTCAGAGAAAGAGAGAGAGAAAGAGAGATTGCTTTTTTTTTGTCTCCCACTTTTCTTTTCCTAATTTTACAAGTGGCAAGTTACAAAAAAACAAGCAGTGTCTGATCACAGCCGGGTGTTCCCCGAGTCTGATGATCGCACGGGCATTACACACAATGTTAAACAGACCCGGGACCCGAGGTAATAGATTCGGACCTGACCCGGCTGATGATTTAAAATATAGACCCGAACCCATTCGGGTCGACGGGTCTCGGGTGCACTGTGAAGACCTCTAGTCTGAAATAGATGTTGCTCAATCAGGACATTAAAATTATAAACACCATAATTTATTCAGATAATAACTGAATACAGACAGTACATACATGAAATTAAGCTATAATATACTGTATATAAAATATAAATTAAGCTTTTGATTTTAGTAAAGAACAATATTAACAGAAGCTATTGTATTATTCATTGTATATTCAAATCAATTTCTGATACTATTAGGTTCATATTTAATCATTCCTGAATAATTACGTGTATAAAGAAATAGGCTATATTTTGTGTTGGATCAGATACATGTGTCGTCAGTGCGCAGCAGACACACACACCTAAACGATTTAAATATATACTTATACAGTGTTTGGTGAATTCTGCTACATAATAATAGGCAGGGCCGGTGTCCTGACATTTTATCCTACCCTGTCAGATTTTCCTACGCGGGTTTACTGCGCACGCGCACATCAATATCGCGTCCTTTGTCTTATGCTAAACAACGATATTTAATGTATCTGCATTACTGTAAGGGTAGGTTTAGGGATGGGGTAGGTGTAGACTTTAATAAAAACGCAATCTAATTGGTAGAAAATAATATTTATTGTTGGTTTCCTGTAACTGTATCCCTTTTAGCTACAACCGCGAATATAACACATAATTACTGTATTTGCAGTACTGTAAGGGT